>NC_073634.1:45405000-45657500 GCF_029407905.1 Bubalus kerabau | reverse complement strand
TGTTTCCTGCTTTTAAGAAAATGTGAACATGGTTTTGACTTTAATGTTAGAAGTCAGAGACCCTGAAGTGAAATAAATTTCTAATTCTTTACCTGATTGTGGATGTAGTCAGCAGCGTCAAAAACCCAAATAGAGGTTCAGGATACTTTCCCAGGATGTGTTCTCCACCGCAGTGGAGATTCCAGAAAGGAAAGAATCATCTCTTAAGCCCCTAGAGCCTTGATTCCTTCTCAGAAGTAAAATCAGTCAATCTTTCAATCATGAATATATTGGAGTACTTATGTGCTTGAGTCTGTGTTGAGTTCTGGTGAGGGTGGCTTGTAAAATACTGTTTCCTCAAGTCCTGTGTCTAGTTTAAGAAGTCAACAAGACTGTGTGATACACAGAGTTCTCTCTCTACTTCCTTTCATGTAGGGCTATGATCCCCAGTCTTTCTGGCACCGGGACTGCTTTCATGGAAAATAATATTTCCATGGACACAGGGATGGAGGGGATGATTTCAGGATGATCCAAGGGCATTACATTTATTGTGCACTTTCTTTCTAGTCTAATGCTACCCCTCATCTGACAGGCGGTACCGATCTGCAGCCTGAAGGTTGGGGATCCCTGATGGAGGGAATTCGTACATTCAGAGAAACTGGTCATGAGACCCAATTAAGGCAGGAAATTTAGCCTTTATTTGTATTTCTATCTTTCTAATATTTACTGAGTTTTTTTTTTTTAAATTATAAAAGTCAGTTTATTTTCCCTTTTTGTGTTTCAAAAGTTTCCCTTTTTGTCAGTAATGAGCAGTTAACTGATTGGAAGTCTGCTTGATTAAATAACAAGTTCATAAACACACATTTGAGAGAATGAAGCAAAAGGTTGAAAAATTTCCCCTAACTCCATGTAAATTAGGCAGCCCTCAAAACTGCACATTTTTCGCCTGCTCACTTTCATAATTTAAAAAAAATATATAGGATGACCTTAAAATATTGATAATTAGTATAGAATTCACAGCCTTGAAGATGTATATTCTACAAACTTCTAAAGACTAGATACCTAGATACCTCTCAGGTCCTAGTAATCCACTGTGATTCAACGTCACGTGCTTAATGCATAGAAGGCCAAATGCCCCATACTGTACCAGGTATTAAGGTAGATGCCCACCAGTATAAAATAGTACCTTGCATGCAAAGATGTGTTCTCTCATTAGAAAACCACACATGAAAAAATTCAGTAACAAAGGAAAGTGGTGTGGAAGGTACACACCACAGATGTCCTAAGGATGCACAGGCAGGAAGGGCCTAACTATAAGGCTGAGAAGACAGTTTTGGCTGACTGTGGACATTCAAATTAGGCCCTTAAACTAGCTCTGAAAGTCTTCTTTACAGTCATACAGTTGACAGAAAGAAAAAAATTTAGCTTGGTAAGGAGGTTAGAAGTAGTATTAATGAGCTGGTGATGATAAATTGTAATAAAAAACTCAGGCACAATACCAGCTGCCATTTATTAAGCACTTATTCTATGCTAGACATTGTGTACTGAGTGATTTCCATGTAAATACTATCCAACTTAATCCTCGTTACAACCTTCTGTGATGGTTATTTTTATTATTCCATTTTATAGATGAGGACATTCAGGATCAGAAAGAATTAACTTGCCTAAATGATAAGTGGCAGAGGTGGGATTCCCATCAGATCTGTGATTCCGAGAGTCATGACCTGAATGACCAGGGTACACCCCCATGTTCAATCTCACGTGGTCCAGGTGGTCATAGCTGGGAGGGGATCTGTCCTCCAGAGTCCTGTGGCCCTTTAGCAACTGTCTCTGAGTTACTCAGGATGCGAGCATGGAGATGCTGATGCAAATCTGTCTTCCATTCTGGGACAAGACCACCAATTTAGCTCTTAGCAGTGAGTTTGAGGAAAGGGTAAATGACAATTAAATGACCATAGTATAGGGCTTCTGAGGTGGCACTAGTGGTAAAAAGACAAAACAAAACAAAATAAAAAACCTGCCCACCAATGCAGGAGACATAAGAGATGCGGGTTTAGTCCCTGCATCAGGAAGATCCCCTGGAGGAGGGCATGGCAACCCACTCCAATATTCTTGCCTGGAGAATCCCATGGAAAGAAGAGCTTGGCGGGCTACTGTCCATAGGGTCGCAAAGAGTCAGACACAACTGAAGCGCCTTAGCATGCGAGCACGAGTATATGCAGACCGAACTTGATTTAGGGGAAACTGGAGCCACCAAGGGTAAGAAAACAAGAACGTAAGGTCAGAATGCTTGCTAGTGGCACTGCAGCTTGGTTGGGGAATCACAAAGGCAAGGGATCTTTTCTACACAAAGTTGCTAAGAGGCCATGGGGATTTGGGCCTCAGCAGTCACCAGGGCTTCTACCAACTTTCTGAGAAAACAATTGCTAAATTGCTGAGCTGCCAGCCAATTGTTTAATTTCCCCTTAGGCTAATTGGGCTCTGATCACAAACACCCCATACCTCTGACAAGGATGCCTGTGAGCTCGATGCTGGGATGAACCATGCCTTGTAATGACCACGTCTGGAAGGTGTGGGTGAGGACGATCAGGTGTGGGTGACACCTTATCATTGATTTGAAGCAGCTGTTGCCTTCAGTCGCTACCTCTGCTGTTTCCTAGCGGGTGGGGAGTTGTCAGGGCTCTCAGAGAAAGTTGTTGTCACCTTCAGCTCCTGTGAAGATCAATAAGCCCTTTCATGGTTGGGTTTTGTGGGCACTTGCAAAAAACAACTTCTTGAAAAAATGTGCTTCACAGTTTTCAGCAAGTACGCCAAAGATCCACTATGGTTATAAGTATTAATCCAATTCAAAGACTAAAACAATCTGATCAAAAGCTTAATATATGCTTATAACTGGGTGGATGACTTGAAGTAATAGAACAGTGATGAGCTGTGTGACTTTGAGCAATTTACTGAAACTCTCTGAGCCTCAGTTTTACTTTTGTCTTTTTTACTTAAGTATCATTGATTTGCTCAGATGGTAAAGAATCTGCCTGCAGTAAGGAGACCAGGGTTCGATCCCTGGGTCGGGAAGGTTGCCTGGAGAAGGGAATGGCTACCCACTCCAGTATTCTTGCCTGGAGAATCCCATGGACAGAGGAACCTGCCGGGCTATAGTCCATGGGGTAGCAGAATCAGACACAACTGAGCAACTACATAGTTAATTTACAATGTTGTATTAGTCTCTGGTGTACAGCAAAGTGATTCAGGTATACATATGTACATATATATTCTTTCCATTATAATTTATTATAAGATTTGAATATAGTTTCCTGTGCTATACAGTAGGAACTTGTAGTTTATCTATTTTATATATAGTAGTTTATATCTGCTAATGCAAACTTTTATCCCCACCAACCCTTTCCCCTTTGGTAACCATAAGTCTGTTTTCTATGTCTGTGAGTCTGTTTCTGTCTTGTAAATAAGTTCATTTGTATCATTTTCTAGATTCGACATATAAGTGACATATGATATTTGATTTTAGGAGCAGGGACATGGTTCACATAAAGATATCACATGGAGTTATGGAAAACTGCCCATTTTTTCCAAGATGTTTTTAATATTTTTCATTAAACATGAAGTTTAGTTGTGGTGCCTCGTCTTCTGTCTCTTATTCAGGGTCCTACGCAGTGCCCTCTTATAGGACAACCCCACAGCGTGTTTGTCCACCTCCATAAGTGGGCAGTTACCACAAGGGTCTGTACTTGCAATGCCACTAGATGCCCTGCCATCCACACCTCTCCGAGACCCACGGTCACTTAAGCTCTCGGGAGCCCTGGGCACTCCTGGTGAATTCTAAGTGTGAACAGTTTTCAGAAAGCCAAGATGGTAGGTCAGGTTAAGATTCCCATGCCTTTCTCTTGGATTAATTATAGGCTCTGGTGAGAAAACAGGCAGTTAATATGTGGGGTTCCTATGCTTAAAACACTGAGTGTATATAAATACATATATATATATATATATATTTTCTCTACACTTTAAAAATACATATAACACTCTTCTTTGCTTATAATGAACAACATGTCCAAAGTAGTGCTTAAAATACATTTTGAACAAACATAAGCTGCATCTGGAAACATGGTTAGTGGGAAGTACAACTGTTTGGAGGGGTTGAGTTTTTTTCCTTTTCCTAAGCAAACGCTCTGAAAAGTTCATTTTATATCAGAACAGCTTTTTCACGAACCTGTTTTAAAGTTAATTATCAAAAGCTCGCATCTTGTCTCGCTTGCCTGTGGATCCCTGCTGGGTTTGTTGTTTCTCTTTCCTTGGGAAAGAGTCACTCTATACAAGATCATCTCCATGATGTCACAGTCCAGGGACTCTAACCATCCTAGCTAATCAGCTTAGAACATCAGTACCTCCTTAATGTGGGATTTGGGACCTTGTGGATGCAGGGCGAGGAGCTGAACTAGTCTGCAAGCACATCACTTTATTTCTTTTGCTTTAAGCAAGAATAATTTGCCTTTTTCCCTCTCATCTTTCTCCCTTGTTGTTTTGCCCCTGAAAACTGTGCAGCAAAAGCAACCTCCAGGGTGGACACTAAATCTTCTGATGCGGGCAGAACAGTGATAACATCTGAACTGAGGGTGCTTTTCCAGGGCATGCTTGACAGATGTAGCAGGGCCTTTTAGGATTTAGTGCTGGAGCATATCTATTACCCGTGCCGCAGCACAGCGTGGCAGGAGCTGTGTGGTAATCTCCCATGAATTCTGTCTGACTTATCAGAGCGGCTGAGCAGGTTGCTGTCGGATGCAGAGACTCTGCAGCCAGTTGGGGAAAGGCAGACTTTTTGGCTGGAAGCTCTTTGAACTCTCTTCTCTGGGCATGTTTCCCAGGTGGGCTTCTTCCTGCCCTGGTATGGCTCATCCCCTGGCCCCTTTTTGCTTTTGGAGATACCATGGCAAATTTGCTCTCACCCCACTGGCTTCTGAGTGTATGGTTTCAAGAGACCGAATTAAATTTCTAATATGGCTAATAGGGCCAAAATGATTGCTTTAATGGAGTGGCAGCTTGCCTGGGTTTTTGACAGGGGGGAAGTAAATATGACACATGCTAAGATTTCTTTCCTCCTCTCCTCTCTCTGTCCCTTCTTTCTTTCTGTCCTTTCTTCCCTCCTTCCTTGTCTTCCTGCCATCCTGCCGTCTGTCTCTTTCTCTCCCCTTCTTTCTTCGTCTCTGGCTCTAATGGAGGCCCAGCCAAATGGTCTCTGCCCCCAGTTCTTACCCCATGAGCCTCACTTGGTTCTACCAGAATGTGCTCTTGGGTGACTGCATCCTCCTCTGCTCTAACAATTACCCTGGCATTTTATAAAAATACCAAGATTGATCACAAACACCAAATTGTTTAGATCACAGATTAAAGTTTAATTTTGGAATTTTGCTCTAGGGTTAGAATCAGCTTCAGAGTCTGTGTCGCACAGGAGGTGCTGTAATTTGTTTTAAGGATAAGGCCTTCAGGCAGCTGTGCATAAAATGAGCATGATTCCTTATTCCCACGGTTGATTTTTGAATGGGAGTGCAATTAGAATTTTTTTCACCCAGAAGCACATACAGTCAGAGCAAAGATAATACCTTGAATGCATATCAGCTTAGGAGACCTCTCTTGGAAATTTATTTATTGTTCACCAAGTACTAATGCAAAGAGATTCATGCTTTCCTTAACACCAATAAACTCACCCTTTAATTTGAAGTCTGGTGTGTTCGCAGAGACTCTTGCAGTGTCCTTGTTATTATCAAGTGAGACTTCAATGGTGAATTTTAATGTTACAGACATATGCAGCTGGTTACTTTGCCTTGCAGAATAAACCCTTATAGAAACCAGTGGTATTTTTGCAAACTCAGTGGCCACAGAGATTTTCCTGCCATGTTGGAGAACTCCACCCCGAGTAGCATCAAGCAGCCACCTTCCTCATAGACTATAAGCAGATGATATTCTTCTGGTTAATGATGCTGATCACATTTGTCTCTACAGAAAGAGGAATCAGTGTCCACAGAGTACTCATTTAACCTAGGAAGCAGAGGTGATCGTCTCTCAGTGAAAATGGAAATCTGGCTTCACTGACTGGTCGTTGTATACGGTGGGGACAACTCCACCGGACTCTGCATTTGAAGTGGGGACTTGCACATATCGTGTGGAAGAAAATTCTAGCACAAGCATCTATCTGTATTTCTCTTTAACATATTTCTTTTAAGGAGTAGAGTCTCCAGAGTCTATGCTCTTTGAGAAGGTTTTCTTTCTGGAAATCAAGGGGTTAGAATATCTATATTGATTTAGCGTTTCCAAAATTGAAAGGCTGTATACATTTTTGGGGGAAGAAGCTCATTTCACTGAGGTATATGGTTTGAGTAAATAAAGAAGCAATCATGGCCCATTCTATTGTTGTCTTAAAACGTTCCTTATAGACTAGTTGGTGCCGATTTCTGAAGGAAGTTTGAAACCATCAATTGAGCAATCTGCTAGCTTTCCAGACCCCCTTCACTCATACTTCAGCAAACTTATCAAGCCAAGTTTTGTTTTATATTAGACAGTATATTGAACATAAGTTTTGTTTATGAAATTATAATACATTTGGATACAATGTTTATATCACTAGGGACAAAAGACACGTTAATAACCATGTCTCCCGGGTAGCTCAGTCAGTAAAAAATCTGCCTGCAGTGCAGGACACTCAGGTTCAATCTCTGGGTCAGGAAGGTGCCCTGGAGAAGGAAATGGTAACCCACTCCAGTATTCTTGCCTGGAGAATTCCATGGACAGAGGACCCTGGTGGGGCTATACAATGCATGGAGTTGCAAGAGTCGGACACGGCTTAGTTGATTAAACCACCACCACCTAGAAAATACAAATCCACAGCAGGCCTCCTTTATTGAACACAGATAAACTCAAAGTAAATGGTCACTGAAGGCATTTTTGGTTCTATTGTTTGTGATGGGGTGATTTGGATAATTCACTCAAACCAGCAGCCTATGTATTGAAAGCTGGTGGTTGACCAGCTGACTTAGTCCAAATATTCAGTTGACAGGGCAGGGGAACAGATAGGAAGAGTTGGTGTAGCTTTGGAACCAGGGAGCATGTGGCCTGAGTGACTCTTACTCAGGTTGATATGAACATGTGACACTTTTGTGAGCTAGAACCTTGTTCTCCTGGAGATGCTGAAATTGGTGGGAGGGTAGGTTTCAGTCAAATGAAGACTTCCATGATTTCCTTGGAAATCAAAACCCTGTGACGCTTTGCTCTTTCTTGAAAAACTGCTCCTTCGAGTTCTCACTCCTTCATGCAGCATTTCTGATGAGCCTAACTCTCATGTTACTTGTGCCCTTTATCATTTCTCCTAGAATTTAGAAAATATTAAGCTTTGTAGCATCTGATTATTTGAAAAATAATAAAGCTTTGTATGCATATATACCATTTACACTTTTTTTTTCCTTTTTTTGCAAATTTAAAGTCTCATTTCTTTGTAAACTATTTTGTTTTTCTTAAGAACATACTTTGGTTTTCTTTCCACATCAATAAATATTCTACAGTGTCCTCTGGGATCATAATGTTCTAGTGTTTGACTACAACATATATTACTTAACCCATCTCCCCAGTGTTGGATATTTGGTTAGTTTAATTTTTGTCTTTGATCCAAGGTTATTATATCATACCTTACTATGTGTAAATCTTTGTGTACTTGATTATTTTCACAGAATGAATTTCTAGAAGTAGAATAGCTAAAGCAAGGTGTATAAAAATTTTAGTGCTTTTGAAGTTTTTTTTTTTTGTTTCAAATTGTCTAACAGAATGATTCTACCAGTTTAAACTTCCACCAGCTGTTATATATGAGAATGATATTTTTGTTTTGACACCTTCTACATTGTCATTTAAAAAAATTAGTAATACGTTTAGAGGTGGAAATTGGTTTTAGCATTTTGGCTTGCATCTTTTTGAATTCTTTTAGTTTTTCTTAGAATAATATTTGTTGTCATTCTCTAGTTTTTCTATTTTGCATGATGTGATGTTCTTTAACTTCTGGCTATAGGGACTATGTTTTTAATTTCTTAAAATAGGAAATATAGCACTGAAATGTGGTAGATACTTCATGAATTTTTATCCAATTGAATTAATTTGAAATGAAAAAAAAGATTGAAGACCTATGTGTCTTTCATAGTTATGATAATTCAGAAATTGGGGAGAAATTTGGGAGAAGGATTAAAAATGAATGAATTCACAGCAGAAATTAGAAGAATTTAAGACATCAAGCAAAAGCAAGTTTGAGTGGATTTGGGTCCATAAAATCTCTTATGTATTGCTAATGGTACAGCTGCTCTAGAAAGTCATTTAGCTCTATCTCATACGGAGAACATTTCCCTGCCCTATGACCTAGCAAAACCACCTCTAGAAAAACTCTTGCACATTTTCATGAATCTTCATAGCTGTCCTTCTCATCTTACCAAAAAACAGAAATAACCTGAATGTCCATCAACAAGAAAATGAATAAATACACTCTGTTATACAATGGAATACAATCCATGTTATAACATGGATAAATTTTACAGAAATAATACTGAATAAAAACAGCAAGTTTCAGAAAACCACATATGATATGATACTTTTTTTTTTAGTTCTTAAGAGTGAGTACAACAAGCTTAAGCTTACACACATTTGTGGTAAAACCAGCTTTAGAAGAAAAGTGATAAAAACTGGGACTGTGATTATATCTGGAGGAGGATAGGAAGGTGAAGAAAGGAGAAAAGAGATGTATGCAAGTGGGTGCAGGTTATTTGTAAAATGTTCTAAATTTTGGATTGGATGGGAATTCACAAGTGTTCATTACACTGAGCTTTATAAGTTAATATATGTCATTTGTAAATTTGATTTTTTCAGATAATATATTGAAAAGATAGCAAAGGAAATAAATAATGAGAATAAAAGGGAATCCTGGTAGTAAGAAGACAATGTTTTAAGTTTTCTAGAAGAAAAACCCATCTTTTTGCTTTGCTATCATTTCTTAGTGGTTATAGTTGCTTACTTTCTAAATCCCCACTCCTAAAACCCTTTTTGAGCCAGTGAAAGTACTTATTAATGGAGAAGTATCCAAGGTGGTTTCTTAGTGCTCCTACCTCTCTTTTGTGCTCTGATGATTCCTCCCCGACCAGGGTCGCCTGGTGCATTGGGGTAATGGGCTGATGATTCCTCCCTGACCAGCGTCGCCTGGTGCACTGGGGTAATGGGCTGATGATTCCTCCCCGACCAGCGTCGCCTGGTGCACTGGGGTAATGGGCTGGAATGACTCAGTTGGTCACTAATGCCTTTCTGGCCGGCTGACACTGTTCTCAGTCACCATACAGGCTGAATGGGTGACTTTTGGAAACCACAGTGATGATGTTGTTTTCTGGTTGACAAAAACTTTTATGTTTGATTCTATGTGTTACTTTCCTGCATGTCTTTAGTTTCCATTTGAATTTAGTACATAATGGCACCCCACTCCAGTACTCTTGCCTGGAAAATCCCATGGATGGAGGAGCCTGGTAGGCTACAGTCCATGGGGCTGCGAAGAGTCGGACACGACTGAGCTACTTCACTTTTCACTTTCCTGCATTGGAGAAGGAAATGGCAACCCACTCCAGTGTTCTTGCCTGGAGAATCCCAGGGACGGGGGAGCCTGGTGGGCTGCAGTCTATGGGGTCGTGTAGAGTGGGACACAACTGAAGCGACTTAGCAGCAGCAGCAGCAGCAGCAGGGCAATTCAAGTATTTTGGTGCAAGGGAGAGGGAGGCAGCTTGAGTGTAACGGGGAGGGACAAAACCCCTCACTGTCTTTAGGAGACTCTCTATTCCTATTTTGGGAATTTTGTTTGTTTGTTTTTCTCTCTGTGTATTTAGCCAGGACAACTGGAGGTGATTTGCGGGACATTTGGCAGTGCCTGGAGATGTTTTTGGTGGTGATGGTGGTTCTACTGATACCCCCAGGGATGCTGCTGAGCCTCCTATGATGCACAGAACAACTCCCACAACAAAGAATTATCTGGCTCAAAATATCAACAGTGCCAAAGCTGAGAAACCTCAACTAGGAGTGTGTTTCCTTTTCTACTTGGGGATGGAGATTCTTCTCACATCTGAAAAATGAAAGTGCTTTCCTACTCAATAGAGTGTAGAGGTATCACACAGGCAGAGAACGGTCACAGCGGTCTCTAATCCCAAACTGGCATGGATTTGTGGTTCACTTTCTAAAGCTTTTTTTCATCCTAATGCTGTGGTAATTCAGCTAAATTATCTTCCTCCAGTTGAATGTAAGCACCTTGAAGGCAGGACTGTAGCTCATGCTGTTTTGTATCTTTCACAGAATCACTTGTAAAGTAGGTACCCCCGCCTCCCGACAATCTGCTGAATTTATAGTGAACCAGTTGCTTAAAAATTAGAGAACTTTGTCCACAAAGGGTTAGTTAGAAGGAAATTTGAGGGGCTTGATAGGGGTAGGGGTAGGGGTAGAGGACATTCACTGCCTCTCCCAAACCCCCGTTTATTGTGGATTTATAGAATGTTGTTGTAGAAGGGATCCTCTCTCTGAATCCCTTCACTCCTAGAGGAGAAGAGTAAGACACAGAGATACTGAGTATTTTACACAAGTTTGCAGAGCAAACCCTGGCAGATGTGCAAGGATGACTTCCTCCTGTGCTTCCTGTTCACCTAGTTACTCAACAGGTTCTTTTCTTAAGGACCTGTGTGAGGCCCTGAAATATGGGGCTCATGATTTTCAGGGCTGATGTGTGTACTTCTGAGTGTCTCTGTGTGTATGACAGCATGTATGAGCTGTCCCTACGCTTTGGATGTTGGAGCATAGATGTTCCCTGACCTGTTCCTAACCCCTGGCAGTACCTCTCTCCTGGGTCTTGCTAGTACAACCTGTACTGCCCTGACCATAGCACCCACCACATTTTGTTGGGCTTATGAATTTAACATCTGTCTTCCATGCTAGCTTTGATAGGGCATGGGATATATTTGTCTTGTTCAATGCTGAACACATGAGAGATGCTCCATAACTGATTTTCCACGAGTGCATAAATAAATAAATAAATATTACTTCAGGGGTGGCCATTTTAGACTCACATCTGAGGTGGACGTTGTTTAGGTGGGTTCTTTGCTGGCAAAGTTGCCATTACCAAAAAGGTAGAATTATTCAAAACAAATTTTGCTTCAGTGGCAAATGCTGGGAGCTCAACTCCAGACCTGGCTGTGCCTTGTTGGAACCTGAAACCCCTGATGGTTGAGAGTTCAGTTCAAGAAATAGCTGCATCCTTAGCCTGACTTATTTTTATTACAGGGGCCATTGATATCTGTGAGGGCTTTTTTTTTTTTTGATTATAATGTCTGAGAAACCCGCCCACAGCTTGTTATATGGAAGATGAGATAGTTCATTATCCTGAAAATTCTTCAATAGCTGCTCGTAATAGGGTCAGTTAAGTACAGAGTGTGCGCTATCATTCAGGATCTTCCTATTCTCATTGTAGTTAAATCCAACATTATTTTTACACACTATTTTCCTTCATCTCCCAATGGGGGCGGGGAATGGAGAATACACAAGATATTAAAATGGATGTCAATTCAAGTTAAGGTGAGCAGCTCCTGTCTGCAATCACATTGATGGTTCTGTAACTTCAGGTGGACTCAGTTCATTAGGAGACGATTTCAGGTGGATTCTTGCAGGCTCAGTGTTTGTGTAGGATGACTCTCTGCTCTACACAGGGCACCAAGAGAGAAGCAGAATAAAAGGTGGGGAAGGACAAGCAGCATTACTCTTAGTTTTCCATGGAAACACTTGAAAAAAGGAAGAGAAGTCTGAGAAAGTTCCTATCCTTGCACTCACATAGTTCCCCTCAGTTCTGAGCCCTCTCAGGATCATCCTTTCTTGGATGTTTGGTTTCTTTCCTCCTTCCAGGTTCTTGCTCATGCTGTTACCCATAAGACAGGTTTACCTTGCACCCTTCAGAAATCTAAGCATGAGAATCCCTGGTCAGCTTTTAATAGCTGCTCAAATTCCCTGTGGTCCATGCAGTTTCCACCAGAGGCAGCACTGGGCGCAGAGGACAGGGGGCATTGCTTGTGGTTTTCTATGTGAGTATCTGACAGTGGGGAGATAGCAATGCCATCAAAAATCTCTTCACTTTATTATAGTAACATTGACAATTCATGAGCACTTATTATGTGCTAGACAAAATTTTAAGCCCTTTTTGTGTGTGTGTAATTGCTCAGTCATGTCTGATTCTTTGTGATCTCAGGGACTATAGCCTGCCAGGCTCTTCTGCCCATGGAATTCTCCAGGCAAGAATACTGGAGTGGGTTGCCATTCCCTTCTCCAGGGCATTTTCCCAACCCAGGGATCAAACCCAGGTCTCCTACATTGCAGATGGATTCTTTACAGTTTGAACCACCAGGGAAGCCACCTAAGCCCTTTTTAAGCTTTATTTATTTCTTATATCACCCTTTGAGATAGTTCTACACTATCTCCCCTTTAGAGAGGAGAAATCTAAAGCACAGTAAGCATAAGTAATTTGTTCTAGGTCATTTAACTAAAAAAGGGGGAACTGAGTTCGAACCCAAGCAGTCTGAGCTCAGACACTGTGATCACGATACTATGTTAGACTCTGTGGTTTAGTTTAAAGAAAGCTGGACCAGAAATCAGAGGACAGAAATGGTTTTCATTTTTCCTCTCTTTACTTTTTGTTTTATATTGGGGTATAGCTGATTAATGATGTTGTAATAGTTTCAGGTGGACAGCAAAGGGATGCAGTCATAATTTACCTGTTTCTGTTCTCCCCCAAACTCCCCTCCCATCCTGGCTGCCACATGACATTGAGAAGAGTTCCCTGTATACTTTACATATTTTTATGGAGTTAGATGTTTCTTTTTTAAATTAAAATATAATTCATGTATGGTTTTGCCTCACTTTAACTGTCAGGCTTTGGGCAAGTGACTTTGCTTCTTTTGGGGCCTCAATGTCCTCATTTATAAAATAAGGAAATAAAAACTAGCAGACATAATGTTACATGTAAAATAAAGAGAATATTCATGAAGGCTATTGCTAAACTCTAATCCTTATATAAAGTTAAGATTTCACATTACAGTTATTCCTGCTTATCCATAGTTTTATTCCCTAGTTTCAGTTACCTGTGGTCAACTACAGTCTGAAAATATTAATGGAAAATCCCAGAAATAAACAATTCATAATTATTAAACTATACACTATTCTAAGTGGCATGATAAAGTCTCATGCCTTCCATTTCTGTCCTGCCTGGGACAGGAATCACCCCTTTGTCCAGCATATCCATTAGTCCCTTAGTAGCATCTTACTGGTGCTGGAGAAGATTCTCGAGACTCCCTTGGACCACAAGGAAATCCCAAGTCCTTCCCAGAGGAAATTAATCCTGAATATTCATTGGAAGGACTGATGCTGAAGCTGAAGTTCCTTTGGCCATCTGATGTGAAGAACTGACTCATTAGAAAAGACCCTGATGCTGAGAAAGATTGAAAGCAAGAAGAGAAGGAGGTGGCAGAGGATGAGATGGTTAGATAGCATCACTGACTCAGTGGACATAAATTTGAACAAACTCTAGAAGATAGTGGAGGACAGAGGAGCCTGGTGTGCTGTGACCTGGGGTCACATAGAGTTGGGCATGACTTAGTGACTGGACAACAGTGATCTTCTCATTTACCAGCTCAACTGTTGTTGAACAGTTGTTGAACAGTTGTTGAACAGTGCTAGTGTTCATGTAACTCTTATCTTACTTAATAATGACTCCCAGAGTCCCAGAATAGTGATGCTGACAATTCATATAGTGTTTCCTTTAAGTGAAAAAGTGAAAGTTCCCAAATTAAGGAAAGGAAAAAAAGGTGTACTGAGATTGTGAAGATCTGTGGTAAAAATGAATCTTTTTTCTGTGGAATTTTGAAGAAGGAAAAAGAATTTCCAAAGAAGACTTGTGATGGCCAATAGGCACATGAAAAGTGCTTGATATCACTATCAGGAAATGCAAATCAAAACCACAGTGAGATATCACATTGTACTGGTCAGAATGGGTATTCTAAAAAAATAACAAGTGTTGGTGAGGATGTGAAGAACAGGGAGCTGTTATGCACTCTTGGTGGGAATCTAAATTGGTGAAGCAAGCAAAGAAAGCAGTACAGAAGTTCCTCAAAACATAGAACTGCCACAGGATCCAGCAATTCTACTTCTGCCTTTTTATCTGAAGAAAACAAAGACACTAATTTGAAAAGATATATGTACCTCTCAGTTAATTGCAGCACCATTTACAATAGCTAGGATATGGAAACAATCTAAGTGTCCATCAACAAATGAATGAATAAAGGAGATGTGGTGGATATCTACAATGAATTATTACTCAACCATCAAAAGGGAATGAAATCTATTTCCAGCAACATGGATGGACTTGGAGTTTATTTTACTTAGTGAAAGAAGTCAGACAGAGAAAGACAAATGATTTCACTTATGTGTGAAATGTAAAACACAAAACAAGTGAACAAACAAAACAAAACAGAAATGGACTCAGAGACAGAGAACAAACTGGTGGTTGCCAGAAGGGATAGGAGTGGAGGGATGAACAACATAGGTGAAAGGGATGAAGCAGTATAAACTTCCAGCTCTAAAACAAAGAAGTCATGGGAATGTAATGTACAGAATAGAGAAGTCGGTCAATAATATTGTAACAATTTTGTATGGTTACCAATGGCAAGTAGTCTTATTGTGGTGATCATTTCATAATGTATAAAAATATTGAATCACTATTAGTGATTAGTTTCAAGTGAAACAAATATAACATTATATGTTAATTATAATTCAATAAAAAAGAAGAAATTCAGGCTAATTTTGCTGTTACACCTCAAGCTACATAGTGCATGTTAAATGCTTAGTTAAGATGAAAAAAGCATTAACTGTCTAGGATTATATATATATATATATGGAGAGAAAGAGGATGACCACATTCATATAACTTTAATTAGAGTGTGTGCTTAGTCACTCAGTCGTGTCTGATTCTGAGGCCCCATGGACTGTAGCCCATGAAGTTCCTCTGCCCATGGAATTTTCCAGGCAGTAATACTGGAGGGCTCAAGCCCATGTCTCTTGTGACCCCTGCATTAGCAAGTGAATTCTTTACCACTAGCACCACCTTGCTATTATAATTGTTTTATTATTAGTTATTGCTGCTAATCTCTTACTGTGCCTAATTTATAAATTAAAATTTATTATAGTTATATATTTATAGGAAAAGCATATATATATAGGATTCAGTAGTGAAATCTGTAGTTTCAGGCACTCATTGGCGATCTTGGAACATATCTCCCATGGATATGGGGACACTGTTTTACTAAGTGTGATGTTATTGACTGTTGTCACCTGCTCATATGTCTGTCTTGTAAAGAGCATATTATGCTCCTGTGGGGCAGATACTATGTTTTATGCTTTATAATATCTCCTGGTATCACTCACTGGACTGGATACTATTTACCTTTTAATGGGTGCTTTAATAGGTTTTTAATAGGTGCCATCTATGTCCTTGGTTAAACCCTAGTCCTTATCAATATCTATAAATGTTCCTTCCGTAAAATCTTAAGTTCTAGCCTCACTCTTCTGAACACTCTATCCAATGTTTTCAGCACCCCTTCTTCAATTTACCTCAACCTCAAGGGAACCTTCAATCCATGGACTATCCATACTCACTGTCTGTGGTCCTCCTTAGGCTTAGCTCCATGATTATTGATACAAACACAGTCCTTACGTTCTCTGAGGCCTCTTACCTACTCCATCTCCACTGCATTCTCCTGTCAAAACCCCAGCTCTGCCTATCCTGGACCCACACTCTAGAAGCTAAATGTGGCTGGAGAAATGACTGTGCTGACTTCACATGTGTGAGGACAAATCTCAGTCCTTCGATCTTAGCACATCCCATTTGTGAATTTATCTGCCTTCTCTTCAAAATGCCACTCCACACCTCTCTTTCAAAAGGCCATATTCCTCCATTGTGTGGAGGGCTTCACTTCTTATTTCCTAGAGGCAAATGGAGCAACTGGATGAAGAGCTCTCATTTGCGCATCAGGAGGTAAACCGGCCTCCCTGCAGGGGAAGCTGTGTGTTCTGCTTAGCTGTCCAGGGAGTTGTGTCGCCTCTGACGTCTGCCCATTGCGTTCTAGCCAGATTGGCCCTGGGCCTCTTCTTGGGTGTGCCAGGCCTTCCTGCCGCAGGGCCCTCCCACCTGCTGTTTTCCCAGCTCTAGTGCTCTCTTCCGGAGAAGGCAATGGCACCCCACTCCAGTACTCTTGCCTGGAAAATCCCATGGACGGAGGAGCCTGGTGGGCTACGGTCCATGGGATCGCTAAGAGTCGGATACGACTGGGCGACTTCACTTTCACTTTTCCCTTTCATGCATTGGAGAAGGAAATGGCAACCCACTCCAGTGTTCTTGCCTGGAGAGTCCCAGGGACGGGGGAGCCTGGTGGGCTGCTGTCTATGGGGTCGCACAGAGTCGGACACGACTGAAATGACTTAGCAGCAGCAGCAGTGCTCTCTTCCAGGTATTCTCATGGCTCTTTCTTTCTGACCCACAGGTCTGCTCCCATGTCACATTCTAAACAAGCTCTTCCTGACAACTCTATCTAAAATAATGTTCCCTCTCAGGCCATCACTTTCAATCTCCTTAGTTTCATCGTAGCACAAATCATCTGAAATGGACTCTATTTGTTTACTGTCTGTCTTCCCCAGGGGCGTGTGGGCACAATGGTGGAGGAACTTGTCTGTCTTGTTCCCTGCTGTGTTCCTAGCACCTGGAAGAGCCCCTGGCAGGTAGTAGGTACACAATTAATATCTACCGAATAAATGGACTAGCAAAATTATCATATCTAAATGATCCTGAGTAAATGATTTTTATTGGTGTCAACTTTTCTCATCTATAAAGTAAAAGAATGGGCTCTTTATTGGCTGATACTTATTCTAGGTTCTATTTTTCCTGGATGAAGATCATTTGGGTAACCACAGTCATTCTCTGAGATCCAGCCACGAGGTTAGTGTGTGCTTAATGCCCACAAGTTCCATGTGAATCCTGAAGGCATTTGCTTGGCTGGATTTCTGCATTGTTTGGCTGGAGTGTTCTAGTCATGGAATTTGAACAGTAGTAGAAGATAAATTGTGGAAAAGGCAATGGCACCCCACTCCAGTACACTTGCCTGGAAAATCCCATGGATGGAGGAGCCTGGTGGGCTGCAGTCCATGGGGTCGCTAGGAGTCGGACACGACTGAGCGACTTCACTTTCACTTTTCACTTTCATGCATTGGAGAAGGAAATGGCAACCCACTCCAGTGTTCTTGCCTGGAGAATCTCAGGGATGGGGGAGCCTGGTGGGCTGCCGTCTCTGGGGTCACACAGAGTTGGGCACAACTGAAGTGACTTAGCAACAGCAGCAGAAGATAAATTGAGGATGCTATGGGCATTTGAGGACATGAGTGCCAAGAGATCACAAGGGAATTTGGTAAAGGCTGCTGTCCAGGTTAGGATGACGTCACAAAGCAGGAGGGTGGATTCTCAGCCAGACTGTGGGCTCTGTGGAGTGTATGTGCTGCCCTGGGCTGACCATCCTTGGGCTGTCTTACAGGGCAGTGTTGCTTGTGACCCATCTGTTCACTCACACCTTGGCCTGACCAGGTGCTGAGGAACTGAATCGTCCCAAGGAATTTCAGTTTCAGACTAGGCAGGAGGGAGGCACGTGTGTTTCCAGTTTAGTAAGAAGAGCCTATGAAGTGTGATGTGAATCCCAAAGTTAATGGTAGTAATAGTAATCATAAAAGTGATAATAATAATAAATGCCTTTCCTTACACTTGTGCCCCAGTGTGCCACAGGGCAGGGAGTTTTACACATTGTCTCATTTAATCTACTCTATGGAGAAGATAAGCTTAGCAGATGCTGTTGGTGCTCCATCCAGTTCCCTGACCCCATCGCTAAGGTCACCTATGGGTACAGTGGACATTTCTCATGCCTACTAACAGCTTTCTACCTCAAGTCCCCATGTTTCTCAGTTTCTCTGCCTGAGGGATTTTCCTCCTTCTGTGTAGTAGCTCACTCTGCCCATGTGAAAGGCAGCTCAGAAGTACAGGGGTCTTAATACTCTTGGAGGCAATACTTGACTAATAAGGGACAAGAGTTTGTGGATACCCCAGGGTCTGCATCCTTTGTTGGGACGATTCTGAGATGCATCACCTGTGGGTCCTGAGAGGGTACCCGGGAGAAAGGACCTCACTGCCCACCATGATGAGTAGCTCACTTCCTGGCTCTCATCTCACTTTCTTTCCTTTCTCACTTGTGTTTCCTACAATCACCTCTCTGATAAAGTACCTGAGCCCAAATCCTTCTCCCAGGGTCTGCTTTTGGGGACCCCAACCAAGGCAATAATCGATCCCCGTTTTGCAGTTGAAGATATTGCAGAGATAAGCGGCAGAGGAATCTCCATGCTTCCAGTTCATGCTTCTCTTGACCAGTTTGGGGCTTCCTAGACTGGCTCCCATTTCCCCAGGTGAACCATAACCATCTTTGGTTACCAGGTTGTTAGGCCTTGGCCCAACTGTTTCTGAGGTCTGAAAGCATGTGACTATGTTTGATCTCTGGCAAGGAGCAGACATCCTTGTGGGGTTGGAGGTGGGACTCATGTTGAGACACGCAGCCAAGACATCTAGACCCACCTGGTTGAAAACAGCATGACACATTCTGGAATCGCCAGCCTCAGCACCTGGGTGGACGTGACTGGACAGGCTGTGTTTGTCCTGCTGTGTTCCATGTTGCAGTGACTCAGGTACAGGTGTGACTTTCCTCTTTTTCAAAGTCTCTTTTGCATCCTCAGAGATCTGGACTGCATGTGGGCACAGCATGTCCTTGGGGGATTAAATCAGTTGAGAGTTCTGGGCTCTTTCTCAGTGCCTTTCCGTGGGGTTGGCAAATCATTGTAAGGGAAGATTCCCCCCACCCCACCTTTATGCCTTTATGGGACACATAACAGAGGACGCAGGAGAAATCATCTTAGGCAAGGTCTTGGTTATTTACTAGGAGGCTTCTCTTTCCTCCCCATAAACTGAGGGACAGCAGTCACAATGGGCTCATGAGAAGAATGCCAGATTCCAAGATATGGGTGAGAATTGTCTGGGGGAGCTGGTTCAAATGCAGATTATCTGGCAGGGCCTGCAGAGATGCAGATTTAGTAGGCATGTACATTTTAATAAGCAACACCAGGTGGTTTTATCTGCTTCTCCTAAGAGACCACTTGGAGACCACTTGTTGTCAGTGATGCTGACAACGCGGGCACCCTCAGAGTTATGATTCATGTTGCCTCCTGTTCTCAGAGCCCCACCCCTGGTGTTTGAAGTATCACTGGCAAATAGGAAGTTTTTTTCTTCCTCAATGCCAGATAGCTTTTCCAGGCAAGCCCTTAGCAATAAGCAATGGCTCCTGGCCAGGGACTCCCATCTCATGAGCTTCATCCCTTCCTGAAGACAGTCCCAGGGCAGAGCCTTGGCATCCTTTCAAATGGAATCTACTGCTTTAAACCCATTCTTCCTTCACTTAGATATAGGGGCAGAAAACTTGCCTCTGACCTTGATTTCATGACTACTTCTTGATAACCCGACTAAAGTGTTTTGTTTCTAGGCCTCAGATTGCATATTTGTTCTTGAGCTGGCCAGGAATGTGGGGTGACCCAGCTGTAATTCAGCTTACATTCATGGGTAGGGATGGGAAAAGTCCTGAGGACTCTTAGGGTGAAGGGTTGGCCCCTCTTCCCTTCGTGGGCGAAGACAGTCAATTGTAGCTTCTCAAGTCCACAGGCATAAAAATCCCAGTTGCATCTCAGCTGGGCTGTGTGGTGAGCTCTGGACACTCACTGCAGGCCAGCAGGGCCGCACCAGGAAAGCCCTGTGCCCTGCTTGGATTTGCTGAGGGCGGGGTGGGTCTTTGTGATTCCTCTTCAGTCCTGTGCCTTCTGGCACCCAGTTTCCTCTCTCCCCTCTCTCTTCCCTTGCAGTTCTCTCTTTCATTCTCTCTGTTCCCTCTCTGCATTTTTCAGGCCTTTACAATGGAAACATCTGTCTTAAATCTGCAAGGCTATTCCAAATGTTTACTAGGCTTATTTAATAGGAAGAATAATGATAAGTGCTTCTGTTGGTTTTACTAAGTGATCCCCGGGCAGGGAAAAAAGAAAACTGTCTGCCTCGAGGGAAGATAGAATCACCCTAAATTTGTATTCATACGGAGTTTGAGGAAAAGACTAATATTGTGATTATAATCATCATTCATCAGTATTGGTCAAATCCCTCTGTACCATCTCATCAGCTACAAGCTTGCTGCAGACTGAAACCCAAAGAAGGAGAGCATCTTTGGGGGTTGGCTGAGGTGAGGGACCATTGAACTGCCATATCTTTGGCTCAAAGGAAGCCATATGCTTTTTAAAAATGACTCTATTGAGGTATGATTGACATACAATAAACTGTATTTAAAGTGTAAAATTTGAGAACCTTTGATAAATGCACACACCTGTGAAACTATCACCATGAGGAAGATAGTGAATATACACACCCTTGAGTGTCCCTTTGTGATTCTTTGTTCCTGTTCCTCTGGTCCCCTCTGCAAACCCGAGAAAACACTGATCTGCTTTCTGTCCCTACAGATTAGTTTGCATTTTCTAAGGTTTTATATAAGTGGGATCACGAAGTTTGGGCTCCTTTTGTCTGACTACTTTCATTTGGCATGATTGTTTTGAGGTTCATCCATGTTGTTCCATGTTGAATAGTCCCTGCTTTTTATTGCTGAGCAGTATTACATTGTATGCATATCCCACAGTTGTTTATCCAGTCACCTCTTGATGGATAGTTGGGGCATTTCCAGTTAGAGCCATATAATAAAGCTGCTATAACATTTGTGTACAAGTCTTTATATGGATAGTATACAATTTCTTGTCTCTTGGATAAATACATAGAGTGGAATGCAGAGCCATATGGTTTTTAAGAAGCTGCAGGCGTGATTGGAAAGAATCTAAGTCTGGCAGTCAGGAAATCTGGGTTTAATCTCAATTTTTCTAGTTACTAGCCATGTGACCTTAGGGATGGCACTTAACAACTCTGGGTCTTGTGTTACCTGTCTGTCAAATGAGATGAAAAAAAAAAAATCTGATTCTCACACACTCAGATGAGAGGAGGACCATGGGACATAACCCAGGACACTGCCAAGTTTAAAGGTCCCATGGAGCATTATGAAGAATAGGCTCTCATAGGAATAATTATATGCTTTAGGTCTTACTTTGCCAAGAGAGGGAGTTGTCCAAAGTCTTTGGAGATGAAGAATTGCTTTTGGTGGTTTCCTGTTGCTTCCAGCTGCAATTTCTCTCTATTTCCACTTTCTACATCCCTTCCATCTTCTATTATGGTTCCTCTACAAAGACAGGCCCATTGAACAAGAGAGAACTCTTAGATTCATTGACTGAAACAAGTCACAAGCAGAATTAACTTTCCTCCTCTGCCTGTGGTTCATAAATCCAGGTAATAAAAGCAAAGCAGAAGGTTAATATCATAGAACTTAGACCTCAAGAAAGCTCTACAGTCCTTAAGAATTTTACTAAGAAACTGTTGTCAAAGGATGCTCAAATATACAGATCTGGTTTCTTAGGTCACTTTCTCTTGTAAGAAGTATTATGTACAGTGGTTAGTGTCTTCGCAGAATGACAGTATCGTATTCATGTCCTACTACACATTAGGTCTTACTGCATATTGACTAATATGTCTGGGGATACTGCTTCACCTCTAAGACTCCATTTCTTCATTTTGTCAAATAGGAATGTTAACAATAATGCTTACCCAATTTGATTGCTCTAAGGATTAACCAAAGTAAGATGCACACCTATGCTTTGAAGGTACAAAGTTCTGCCAGGCCTTTCTCTCCAGACTGTGTGTCTTAAGGAAGGGATGATCCTTAACTGGATGAACTAGGTGAACTTGCACATTTTGTGGGTTGGGGTGGCAACAGTCACCCTTTATTGTCAAAATACCATGCTCCATATCTGAAATCTCTAGTGTTGGTCACTTAGAGTTATCAGTGTGCTGTCTGAAGGTAACTTTCAAAGGACAACTATGCTTACTTTACAGTGATCACCCATGAATTAGTGTGCGAATTATACCATTTTCTTACTGAAGAGCTTCAGAATGTGGGTAGAGAGTGAGTATAGGGAAGAGTGATTGTGAGTATAGCACCTTGGACCATATAAGGGAAAACAAAGGGTATCTAAATGGGTAGGAATGACAGACTTCACCTTCTTATTTATTTTTAGGATCATTCCTGGCCACGGGGAGGCAGTTTCCTCCATCATTTCAGTAATCTATTAAAGACTTGTTCTTTATCTCCTTTAAACATTCTATTAGTTCCTTTCTTCCCCCAAACCCATCATATATATCTCTTACTCTATCAGAGGGCAGTTTCTTACTAGATCAACCAACACTCTATCAGATAAAGAGAGTTTCTCTCTTGTTCATGTTACTTCATTTATTCTCAAGCCTTTTCTGTGAATCAGTGAAAAAGAGAGATGGTACTGTCCATATTATAAAGATGGAAAAATGGAGGGATAAAGAGGCCAAGGGTCTTTTTTGGAATCTCAAATTTAGTGGCAAAACCAAGTGGTCAGGTGTTCAGAATGTCAAGTTACTGAGGCTGCTGCCTGGATGAGACTGCAGGTTTCAAAGACTTTGCTCTGATAGGAGCTGATTCTAGTCAGAGGAAGATGATTCCTACCAGAGGAAAATCTAGAGAGAGGTCCCTTATCTTTTCCTTTGGAGGGTTAGAAGTACAGAGTGATATCATATGTTGTGACCTGTATATCCAAGATATTTCAAGGATATTTCACTTGGATAAACAGAAGAGGAAAAATTTTGTCAAGAGCATAACTTCTACACAAAAGACCCCTAGTAGTTAAAGCAGTCTTGAGAAAGAACAAAGCTAGAGTCATCGTGTATCTTGATTTCAAGCTATATTACAAAGCTATAGAAATTAAAACAATGTGGTTTTGGCATGAAAACAGACATATAGGTCAATGGAACAGAATAGAGAGCCTAGAAATAAACCCACACACATATATGGTGAATTATGACAAAGGAACTAAGAACAATGGGAAAAGAACAGTCTAGTCTCTTCAATAAAAGGTATTGGAAAAACTAGACAGCCACTTACAAGAGAATGAAAGTGGTCCACTATACAAAAATTAATTAAAATGGACTAAAACTTGAATATAACATTTGAATCATAAAGTTCCTAGAAGGAAACATAGATAGTAAGTTCCTGACATTGGTCTTGGTGATGATTTTTTTTTGATTTGACATCAAAAGCAAAGGTAGAAAAATCAAAATCAAACAGTTGAGATTACATCAAAGAAAAAAGCTTCTGCATAATAAAGGACACCATCAACAAAATGAAAAGGCAACCTACAGAACGGGAAAAAAATTGTAAATGTTATACCTGATAAGGGGTTAATATTCAAAATATGTAAAAGACTCATATAACTCAATAGTTAAAAAAAAATCCAATTAAAAGTGATAGAAGATCCGAATAGACATTTTTACAAAGAAGATACACAAATGACCAACAGATACATAAAAAGATGTTCATCACTAATCATTCAGTTCAGTTCAGTTCAGTTCAGTCGCTCAGTCGTGTCCAACTCTTTAAGACCCCATGAATCACAGTACACCAGGCCTCCCTGTCCATCACCAACTCCTGGAGTTCACTCAAACTCATGTCCATCGAGTCGGTGATGCCATCCATCCATCTCATCCTCTGTCGTCCCCTTCTCCTCCTGCCCCTAATCCCTCCCAGCCTCAGAGTCTTCCAATGAGTCAACTCTTCACTAATCATTAGGGAAATGCAAATTAATACCACAATGAGATATCCCCTCACATCTGTTAGAATGGCTATTATAAAAAAGGCAAGAAGTAACAAGCATTGGCAAAGACATGGAGGAAAGAGATTCTTTGTACACTGTTGGTAGAAATGTGAATTGGTGCAGCCACTATGGAAAACAGGATGAAGTTTCCTCAAAAAGTTAAAAATAGAACTACCATATGATCCAGCAGCTCCACTTCCAGGTATTTTTCTGAAGTAAACAAAAATACTAACTTCAAAAAATATCTGTACCCTCATGTTCGTTACACCATTATTTCCAATAGCCAAGACATGGAAATGACCCAAGTGCCCATCAATGGATGAATGGATTAAAAAAGTGCTATAAATGTGTATGAACACACACTGGAATATTATTCAGTCATTAAAAGGAAGGGATCCTGCATTTGTCACAACACAGATAGATCTTGAGGTAATTACGCTATGTGAAATAAGTCAGACAGAAAAAGACAAATGCCATATGATGTCATTCATATGTGGAATCTAAAAAAAAAAAAGACAGAAAGAAACAAAACCAAACTCATAGATATAGAGAACAGATTGGTGGTTGCCAGAGGTGGAGTGTCAGGTGTTGAGTGAAATGGATGGAGATGGTCAAAAAGTACAAACTTCCAATTATAAAATAAATAAGTCCTGGGGATATAATGTACAGCCTGATGGTTATAACTAAAAGTAATATGTTGTGTATTTGAAAGCTGCTAAGAAAGTATATCTTAAAAGTTCTCACCACAAGAAGAAAATCTGTAAGTATGAGTGGTGATAGATGTTAACTAAACTTATTATAATGATCATTTCACAGTCTATACAGATAATGAATCACTATTGTACACCTGAAACGAATATGATGTTTTATGTCAATTATGTCTCAATTTTTAAAAATTCCCTTACCTGGCTGAATTCAAAGCCCCGGAAAAAGAAATTCCTATAGAATTTCACACACACAAACACACACACATACAGAAAAAGAATATGACTTCCTTTCCCCTTAGTTACCTAGGGCTGCCTGTGGCAAGACTGTACTGTTTTCTGTTGTCATGTTGGCCAGCAAATCCTGAACAGGCAGGGTGTGTGGGGCACCTGCCTGATGCTGCTTCTCTGCACGTGAGCACTCAGCACTGCTGGAGCTGGATATGATTCTGCTTTCCTCAGATCCCTTCTGCAACATGTTAAAGCTGGAAGGGATTTTGGCACTTTTTAATGAAGGAACTGAGATACAAAGAAATGTGGTGACTCACTGGAGGTTATGCATCAAGTTGATGAAAACTCGGATCTCATTTCTGTTTCAGTGCTCTCTCAGCAGCACTATGCATCTCCCTCCCACGCTCTGAGAATTGGGCCTAATGGGCTCTTGTGAATTTACCATCTGGAATAAGAAGCACTGATCTACCATATACTACTGTCCCTCTCCAAAGGGGCAAAGGCCTTGATAGCATTGTGCCTGCTTCTTCTCAGACATGGAAGCCACAGAAGCACTAGAATCTGGTGACTCCTCTGAGAAGATGATTCACTGTCATGAATATCCAAGTCTCTACACCTTTGCCCACCTGCAGGCTACTGACTCACCCCTTTCCCCCTTGATGATCCATCAGCTTTCTGAAAATGAAACCATCTCCAGGAAGTCTAGGCTGCCAGAGATCCAGATAGATGATGAAGAGCAAAGAAATGAGCCAGCCCAGGGAATAATTATGAAGTCGGTAGCACTGGCCTTTAGGTCCTATGGTCTGTTATATCTCCCCACCCCCTCACCTCCCTTTTTGTGCTGCTTTCACGAACACCAGGATACTGACCACTCCTATTCTTCACCTTCCTGGACCTGTTCCAAGTAAGTGCTTAGTGGTCCATGCCTCCTGCATCAAATTACTATTCTTTGTCCTGATCCATTAGTGGTGGTTAACTAGGGCTTTAGTTGCTAAGTTGTGTCTGACTCTTGTGACCCCATGGACTGTAGCCTGCCAGGCTCCTCCATCAATGTGATTCTCCAGGCAAGAATACTGGAGTGGGTTTCCATTTCCTTCTCCAGGGGATCTTCCCGACCCAGGAATCGAACCCAGGTCTCCTGCATTTCAGGCAGACTCTTTACAGACTGAGCCATCAGGGAAGCCCAACCCATTAGCAGGGGACCAATTAGATGTATTCCAGTGGGAATATGTCCATGAGGATTCAGTGGTTGAGAATAATACTTTATTGTGCTATCTTCTCTGGAGCATTTGCATTTTGAAGGGAGCCCTAAAGGTTACCCTGACTCAATCAGACTCTTGCAGCCTCTATAGCAGGCTGGTGGGGAAGGCTTATAGTGCTAATCTATGTGTCAGAGCACAAAGAGGCAGCCTGAGGATTCAAGAAGATGCCATACCTGTTGTGAATGCGTGGTTGCCTCCCTCTCACACTTTTGTACGTGATGCTTCAAGCACTAGCTGATTGGCTAAATTTTCCCCATATTTTCATGACCTTCAAATTCAGTATGACTCTTCTTGAACTTAAAAAAAACTAAAAAATGTCATTGTGTGGCCATTTGTCCATACTCATATTTCACCTTGGGAGCTTACTCACCTGAGAAGCTGATCATTTTGGGACCATGGCTATAGCCTTCCTTTTCATACTTGTAGAGTGTAAGGCAGGAGTGCAAATGGAGGACCATATAACATATGTCTAAATATTTCATAATGTTGTAAATCAAGCTAATGGACTATTACATCGAATCCATCCATCTTTCTATCTTGACAATTATACCTTCTTAATAGCAAAATTGACAAATATGTTTAAAGCTATTCTTGTTATATGACTGAAGGTTGGCAGAAAATCGAAGATGACAGAATTTAATTGTCTCTCTACATATAGAAATAATTTTTATTATTGATGATGTTTGGCTAATTAATAAAACAAATGCATATATGTATTTTATTTTACTAATTTTAACAAAATTCACAAATTGTGGGATGATAATCAAGATTTTCACCCATTTGATTTTTTTAATGAACAGTAGTGATCCAGGAAATAACTATAATCAAAATAAAAATGTACAAATGAAAATATTTTCATATAAAATGTAATACACTTTGAACATAAAACCAGAAAAGATGAAAATGTATTTATATATGTTTTCAAAAATTTACCTATAAAATATTTGGAAGTATTATAAGGCTGAGCTCTGAAAAACGGATGCTTTTGAATTGTGGTGCTGGTGAAGACTCTTGAGGATCCCTTGGAGAGTCTCAAGAGATCAAACTTGTCAATCCTGAGGAAATCAACCCTGAATATTAATTGGAAGGACTGATGCTGAAGCTAAACTCCAATCCTTTGGCCACCTGATGTGAAGAGCCAACTCATTGGAAAAGACCCTGATGCTGGGAAAGACTGAAGGCAAAAGGAGAAGGGGGCAGCAGAGGATCAGATGGTTAGATAGCATTACCAACTCAATGGATATGAATCTGAGCAAACTCTGGGAGATAGTGGGGAACAGAGTAGTCTAGCTTGCTGCAGTCTATTGGGTCACAAAGAGTCAGACGTGACTTAATGACCAAACAGCAATTTACACATAAACTATAATTAATGGCATAAATTTTTTATATTGAAACAAAAAGAAAGCTGAAATTTTTAATTTATTTTTTGAATATGTAATTATATCTTACAAGAAAATAAAATTATTTTTAATTTTAGTGTTTAATGTCCATCTACTTACTATGCTAAAGATTCGGTATCATGCTTCATGAATATTACACCTGTGTTGTGCTGTGCTTAGTCATGTTATCTTGTCACAGACCACGGACTGTAGCCAGTCAGGCTCCTCTGTCCATGGGATTTTCCAGGCAAGGATACTGGAGTGGGTTGTCATTTCCTTCTCCAGGAGATCATCCAGACCCAGGGATCGAACCCACATCTCTTGCATCTCCTGCACTGGCAGGCAGATTTTTTACCACTGTGCCACCTCAGAAGCCTTGAATGTTACACCTGGGTTTTTCTAAATATGTACGTCTAAGGGTTATAGGAATTGTTGAATATGCAGAATGTTTCCTAATCATCCTGTGCAGCTGTTTTGAATACTGTGCTTATTCACAAGTACCTCTGAAGTCATGAATCAGAACACAAAGAAAATAATGAAAAGAATGCTCAGCAATGCTGGGAAACCAAAGTTATGAAAGGATCTAAGCTATCTAAGATGAAGATTTGACAAGATAACTCATATGTCTATTCTTTTAGGCAAGCAATTCTAATGCTCAATTTTTCCACATTCTGAAGTAGTGTCAATATCAATCTCAGCAGTAATGCATCCCACAAATGTTCATGGCATTCAAACACAGACACTCTGTGTTTTGAGATGTGAAAGAGACTTTCCTTGGAGCCTCAACAGGGTCGATCATGAGAATGGATGCTTAGGGTTGCTAGTTGTGCTGTGGCAGCAATGAGTGCTGTGTCCTGAATGACAAAGGCACCAATGTGTTCTTTAATAAATGTCTTTTATTTTTCTTATGATATATATATATATATATATATATATATATAGGCTGTATTATAAAGTATGATGCCTACAGCAAGAATCCTTCTTGTCTAGGACTAGAGTAGTTGTATATGACCGGGTTTTTAGAGTTCTCCAGAAAAAACAGATCCAACAGAAGATATCTATCTATCTGTCTAATAAATAAAAAGTAACTTTGTTCATGTGCTGTGCTTAGTCACTCAGTCGTGTCCAACTCTTTGTGACCCCATGGACAGTAGCCTGCCAGGCTCCTCTGTCTACTGGGATTCTCTAGGCAAGAATACTGAAGTGGGTTGCCATGCCCTCCTCCGGGGGATCTTTCCAAACCAGGGATTGAACCCATGTCTCCCGCATTGCAGGTGGATTCTTTACTGTCTGAGTCACCAGGGAAGCCCTACTTTATTCATAAAGTATATAAGATATAAATAAAAGTTAAAACATGTGTGAGTCACTCATTTGTGTCTGACACTTTGTGACTCCATGAATTGTAGCTCGCCAGGCTCCTCTGTCCATGAAAATTCTCTAGGCAAGAATACTGAAGTGAGTAGCCATCCCCTTCTCCAGAGGATCTTCCTGACCCAGGGATCGAACCTGGATCTTCCACATTGCAGGCAGACTCTTTACCATCTGAGACACCAGGGAAGCTGCAATAAAATATAATATAAATAAAAATTAAAATATAATCAATAATAAAATGTGCAATGTATCAAATATATAAATAAAGCATATGTGTTTATATTTATAGTATTATTGTATAATAAAATAGTAAGTTAAATATGTTAAAAATATATAATGAAATATATAAATATTATACATAACATATTTAAACTATGTGAAATATGTGTCCTATGTATACAAGGAACTGGCTCATGGCTGTTTTTTGGAAGATGGAACATTGTGCAGAAATTCTCCACTTTCAGCATTCATGATGCATGGCTACACTATAGGCGAATCTTGTAACATGAAATCTTCATTTCTGAGCAACCAAACAGATCAGGATACATCTAATAAACTTGGAAAAGGAAATGGCAACCCACTCCAGTGTTCTTGCCTGGAGAATCCCAGGGACGGGGAAGCCTGGTGGGCTGCTGTCTATGGGGTTGCACAGAGTTGGACACAACTGAAGCGACTTAGCAGCAGCAGCAATAAACTTGGTATAAAAACATGGGGAAATGCATAAAATGGTAGGAAGCTTGCACAATCCTCTTATCCTCATCCATCAGAGGGCAGACAGAAGAAGCAAGAACTATAATTCCACAGCCTCCAGAATGAAAATCACAATCACAGAAAGCTAGCCAAAATGATCACATGGATCACAGCCTTGAGTAACTCAATGAAGCTATGAGCCATGCTGTGCAGGGCCACACAAGGTGGCCAGGTCATAGTGGAGAGTTCTGACAAAATGTGGTCCACTGGAGAATGGAATAGCAAACCACTTCAGTGTTCTTTCCTAGAGAACTCCATGGATAGTATGAAAGGCAAAAAGATATGACACTGAAAGGTGAGCCCTCCAGATTAGTAGGTGTCCAATATTCTACTGGGGAAGAGCAGAGAAACAGCTCAAGAAAGAATGAAGAGGCTGGACCAAAGTGGAAGTGACGCACAGATGTGGACGTGCTTGGTGGTGAAAGAAAGTCCAATGCTATAAAAATCATTACTGCATAGGAACCTGGAATGTTAGGTCCATGAATCAAGATAAATTGGATGTAGTTAAGCAGGAGATGGCAAGAGTAAACATCTATATTTTAGGAATCAGTGAACTAAAATGGACTAGAATGGGTGAGTTTAATTCTGATGACCATTATATCTACTACTGTGGACAAGAATCCCTTAGAAGAAATGGAGTAGTCCTCATAGTCATTAAGAGTCCAAAATGCAGTACTTGTGTAATCTCAAAAATGACAGAATGATCTTGGTTCATTTCCAAGTCAAACCATTCAACATCACAGTAATCCAAGTCTATGGCCCAAATACTAATGCCAAAGAAGCTGAATGTTCTAGGAAGACCTACAAGAACTTGTAGAACTAACACTGCTGCTGCTGCTGCTGCTACTAAGTAGCTTCAGTCATGTCCGACTCTGTGCGACCCCATAGACGGCGGCCCACCAGGCTCCCCCGTCCCTGGGATTTTCCAGGCAAGAACACTGGAGTGGGTTGCCATTTCCTTTTCCAATGCATGAAAGGGAAAAGTGAAAGTGAAATTGCTCAGTTGTGTCTGACTCTTCGCGACCCCATGGTCTGCAGCCTACCATGCTCCTCCGTCCATGGGATTTTCCAGGCAAGAGTACTGGAGTGGTGTGCCATTGCCTTCTCCAAGAGCTAACACACACACACAAAAGACATTCTTTTCATCATAGGGGATTTGAATGCAAAAGTAGGAAGTCAAGAGATACTTGGATTAATAGGCAAGTTTGGCCTTGGAGTACAAAAGAAAGTAGGGCAAAGGCTAACAGAATTTTGCCAAGAAAACACACTGGTCATAGCAAATACTCTCTTCCAACAACACAAGAGATGACTCTACACATGGACATCACCAGATGGTCAACACAGAAATCAGATTGATTATATTCTTTGCAGTCAAATCTTGAGAAGCTCTATACAGTTAGCAAAAACAAGACCTGGAGCTGATTGTGGCTCTGATCGTGAGATCCTTATTGTAAAATTCAGGCTTAAATTGAAGAAAGTAGGGAAAACCACTAGACCATTCAGGTATGACCTGAATCAAATCCCTTATGATTATACACGGGAGGTGAATGATAGGTGTGAGGGACTCTGATGGACAGAGTTCCTGAAGAACTATGGATGAAGGTTCATAACACTGTACAGGAGGTGTTGAACAAAACCATCCCCAAGAAAAAGAAATGCAAGAATGCAAAGTGGTTGTCTGAAGAGGCCTTGCAAATAGCTGAGAAAAGAAGAGAAACAAAAGGCAAAAAAGAAAGGGAAAGATATACCCATTGAGTGCAGAGTTTTGGAGAATAACAAGGAGAGTTAAGAAAGCCTTTCTCAGTGAGCAATGCAAAGAAATAGAGGAAAAAAAATAATATAGGAGTGAGAAAGACTTCAAGAAAATTGGAATTACCAAGGAAACATTTCATGCAAAGATGGGCACAATAAAGGACAGAAATGACAAGGATGTAACAGAAGTGGAGGAGATTAAAAAGAGATGGAAGAATACACAGAAGAACTATACAAAAAAGGTCTTAATGACTCAGATAACTATGATGCTATGATCCTTCACCTAGAGCCAGACATCCTTGAGTGTGAAGTCAAACAGGCCTTAGGAAGCATTATGACAAACAAAGCTAGTGGAGGTTATGGATTACTAGCTGTGCTATTTCAAATCCTAAAGATGATGCTGTGAAAGAGCTGCACTCAGTATGTTAACAAATTTGGAAAACTCAGCAGTGGTCCCAAGACTGGAAAAGGTCAGTTTTCATTCCAATCTGAAAGAAAGGCAATACCAAAGAGTGTTCAAACTACTGTACAATTATGCTCATTTAACAATCTATTTAGGTAATGCTCAAAATCTTTGAAGCTGGGCTTTAGCAGTATATGAACTGAGAACTTGCAGATGTACACACTGGATTTATAAAAGGCAGAGGAACTGGAGATCAAATTGCCAACATTCATTGGAGCATGGAGAAAACAAGAGAATTCCAGAAAACCATCTATTTCTTCATTGACTACACTAAAGCCTTTGACTTTGTGGATCACAACAAACTCTGGTAAATTCTTAAAGAGATGGCAGTACCAGCCACCTTACCTGTCTCCTGAGAAATCTGTATGTGGTGGGACAAGAAGCAACAGTTAGAATCTTACATGGAGCAACTGACTAGTTCAAAATCAGGAAAGGAATATGACAAATCTGTATATTGTCACCATGATTATTTAACTTGTAGGCAGAGCACCTCATGCAAAATGCTGAGCTGGATGAATCACAAGCTGGAATCAAGATTGACGGGAGAAATATCCACAACCTCAGAGAAGCAGATGATACCACTCTAATGGCAGAAAGTGAAGAGGAACTAAATAGCCTCTTGTTGAGGGTGAAAGAGGAGAGAGAAAAAGCTGGCTTAAAACTCAACATTAAAAAAACTAAGATCATGGCATCTGATCCCATCACTTCATGGCAAATAAATGGGGAAAAAGTGGAAATAGTGACATATTTTCTATTCTTCAACTTCTCTGAGAATGGTGACTGCAGCCATGAAATTAAAAGCCATTTCTTCCTTGGAAGAAAAGTTTGACAAACCTAGGCAGTGTATTAAAAAGCAGAGATGTCATTTTACAGACAAAGGTCCATCTAGTCAAAGCTCTAGTATTTCCAGTATTCATGTATGGATGTGAGAGCTGGACCATAAAGAAGGCTGAACACCAAAGAACTGATGCTTTCAAATTTTGGAGCTGGAGATGACTCTTGTTCCTTGGACAGCAAGGAGATCAAACTAGTGAATCCTAAAGGAAATTGACCCTGAATGTTCATTGGAAGGACTTTTGATGAAGCTCCAATACTTTGGCTACCTGATATGACATGCTGACTCATTGGAAAAGACCATGATGCTGGGAAAGATTGAAGGCAAAATAAGAAGAGGATGGCAGAGGATGTGATGGTTAGACACCATTACTGACTCAATAGACATGAATCTGAGCAAACTCAAGGAGATAGTGAAGGATAGGGAAAACTGGCATGCTGCAGTCCATGGGATTGCAGAGTCAAACACGGCATAGTGACTGAACAGCAACAATAAAAAAGTGGGGAAATGCTAAAATGGTAGAAATAGCTCATCTAAATCTCTGTCAACAATCTGAAGCATATTCATAATACAGTAGAATTCAGTTATCAGGAATATTTGCAAGCATTGGTAGCTTACTTCCCAGTGACTCCAGATCAATGAATTGCCTCTTTATGTATGCACTCATTGTATTATAAATACGTCCGATACCTTAACTGAGTGCTAGCTAAGAACAATGTGCATTAGGTTTTCAAAGGGATTACAAAAGAAGTAAAATCATTGACTCTTCTAAGGACCCTAAATTTTTATGGAGAATTCAAGGCAGATCCAAATATGTATCTATAAACACAGGCTGTAGAAATGCTCTGATGTATATATAATTATACACATTTCATTCTGTGGCTTTCCACTCATTTATAATTGGTGATAACTTAGACCTAGGGCATGCCAAACTGATGATGATTTTTTTCCTTTGGCCAAGGATAGGATTTTCAAAGAAAACATAAAAGGAAACGTTTCCTAGACCCCAGTGTATGTCAGGTACTAAGATGGTTGTTTGACATGCATTATCTCACTTAATCCTTACAATAGTTCTGTGAGGTGAACTTTTTACAAATGGGGGAACTGAGTCTCATGGCAGTAAAATATAGATCCAAATATAGATCACCCCCTGATAGCTCAGTTGGTAAAGAATCTGCCTGCAGTGCAGGAGACCCTGGTTTGATTCCTGGGTCAGGAAGTTCCCCTGGAGAAGGGATAGGCTACCCACTCTAGTATTCTTAGGCTTCCCTTGTGGCCCAGCTGGTAAAGAATCTGCCTGAGATGCGGGAGAAGTGGGTTCAATCCCTGGGTTGCAAAGAGCTCCTGGAGAAGGGAAAGGCTACCCACTCCAGTATTCTGGTGTGGAGAATTCCATGGACTGTATAGTCCATGGGGTCGCAAAGAGCGACCATGGGGTCTCTTCATCAGTTCAGTTCAGTTCAGTTGCTCAGTTGTGTCCGACTCTTTGCAACCCCATGAATCGCAGCACGCCAGGCCTCCCTGTCCATCACCAACTCCCGGAGTTCACTCAAACTCACGTCTGTCGAGTCGGTGATGCCGTCCAGCCATCTCATCCTCTGTCATTCCCTTTTCCTCTTGCCGCCAATCCCTCCCAGCATCAGAGTCTTTTCCAATGAGTCAACTCTTCGCATGAGGTGGCCAAAGTACTGGAGTTTCAGCTTTAGCATCATTCCTTCCAAAGAACACCCAGGGCTGATCTCCTTTGGAATGGACTGGTTGGATCTCCTTGCAGTCCAAGGGACTCTCCAGTGTCTTCTCCAAAGGTCATAGATCACCCGAATTCTAAAGCTACATACCATTCAAACAAACTAGCCAGAGAATGCTTAATCAGCATCAAAGGGCAACCATTTGGAGACTATAGAAGTTCACATGAACAAATATCGATAAATCCAGTAGAGATCATCCTATCCTTTTGTTAGAGTACTGAGGGGTACCAATCAACTACTGACTGACAGCTTGTTTAAATTTATCAAATGCAAGCTGGATAATACTACCATTATATAATAATTTGACTTGTGGCTTATTTCCAGACTGAGCTGTCTCTCATTTTAATCGGAACAAATTGAATTTGACTTTTGGGGTTGAATTATGGAGAGCCCAGGTGTCCTAGAATGAACATTTTTGTGAGCTGATGGTCCTCAGAGACTCTGCCAGAATGGGTATTAGGGACAGAAAGTCATCGTTCTTTTCTAATCATTACAAGCAATTAGACTAATATGTGCTATTAATATAAGACAAATATCTTGTTGATTTTTGAAAACCAGTTCATAAAGATGATGTACTCCAACTGGATCCTCCCCTCTGCCCTTGATCCCAGCAAGAAGGCTCAGAGTTATAGACAATGTTACTATATATAATATATAATATTATTATTATATGATATTTTATTATTATATTTATAAAAGGCTATTATATTTAATAAAATAACAATCATCTTGTACTATTAAAGGGACAAGGCTCGGAGACATGTGGATTCAGCCGTGTGTTTTAGTTAAGTGTTGCTGATGACTGGAGTAGAGTGGGTATTCTGAGTTGGACTCTATTTTGAACCTGGGTCAGAATTAGAAAAAAATTAGAAAAACAATGCAAAAATGGACCCACTGCTTGAGTTAAGATTTCTTTTTACAGTATCTTGCTACCTGAATAAAATAGAAGCTCTGTGTTCACCATATCTTTGCAGGTAATTAATGTCAATGATTTGTCTCAGAGAAGTCACATTGTTCCTGTATTCTGAGATGTAAGTGGTTATTTGAAAATTGGCTGGTGCGGTTTAGATTTTGATCTGTAGCTTTGGTTTTCTTATGATTCATATTGATTGCTCCAATTTGTATGCTGTTTTGCTCTGTAGGTTCTTGATCCACTTGTTTCTCTCCTTTTTGGCCATGGTTATAGGTTTATGTTTCTAGTTTTCGATTTTCTTTTATTCTTGGATTTTCAGTGTTTGTACTCAAGGTAGCTTTATCTTTTTTTAATAGTTCTTGCTTTTTTTATATTTGCCCTGCTATCAGGTCTGTTTGGCCGTGTCCATGGGATAATGGAAATGAAAGCATTTTGTAAGTTGAAAGTACTATTTAAAGGTAAGAGATGATTGCTTTTTTATTAAAAATAATAATCTTTTTTATAGCTCTGAGTCTTCAAGCTATAATCTGGGGGAAAGAAGAGCAACTGACTGGATAGGTGGGTCATCTTTATGCACTGAGATCCTAGTTTGAGATGGCTCTACACACCAATGTCATGAATAGATTCTCTGAGAACATGGATTACAGCTGGTGTCTGATCTTGAGAATGGGGGTATGAGCCTAAAAAGGAGACAGAGGGCTCACAGGGGCCAGCTCCAACAGCCTGACTTGTCCTACTTAATCCCTGGTGGCTCAGAAGCTAAAGAATCTGCCTGCAATGCAGGAGACTTGGATTCGATCCCTGGGTCAGAAAGATCTCCTGGAGAAGGAAATGGCTACCCATTGCAGTGTTCTTGCCTGGAGAAGGGCTACAGTCCATGGGGTTGCAAAGAGTCAGACACAACTGAGTGACTTTCACTTTCACTTGATTTATGCTCACACCCTGATTTTGGAGACCTGAAATACTACTATTGCTGGACCAAGACTAGGCCTAGATCCCATCTTTACCTCTTGGGGATCTTGTGGTAGGCTCTATGGCAATATTGGGGAATGTCTTTGATGACTCTATTAGTTCACATGAAAATTCACACCACCTTTTAAAAATCAATCCTAGAGTGGTTTGAAGATAGAACTTTAATCCTGATTAAGTAGCTCTGCCTCCTTATCAAATAGTGCTACATAGATAGCTAGTGGAAAATTATTATATAGCACAGGGAGCTCAGTCTGGTGTTCTATAATGACCTAGAGGGGTGGGATGGGGGTTGGAAGGGAGGCTCAAGAAGGAGGGGATATGTGTATATTTATGGCTGATTCATGTTGTTTTAAGGCAGAAACCAACACAACATTATAAAGAATTATACTCAAATTAAAAATAATTTTTTTTTTAAAGTACTACTGAGTTTAAGCCTGGACCAAAGCCATTCCCCATCTATGGCTTTTCTGTTTCAGATGGTATAAGATCAGGACCAGAATGTGGCTGTAGATGCCTTTAATGTGCTTATACCTAGAGCTAATCCCTAACTTTTGAAAAGTTGCTCTTTGTTTCAACTAAGACATTATTAGTAGAATCCATCCCAGTCTTGGATAAAAAAGTCCTTATTGGCTCCTCTGTAGATTAGAAATACAGAAGTTTTCTTCTACAGAAAGGAAAAATTTTAAGTATCTGCTTAAAAAAAAAAAAAAAAAAAGTGTGGTGTGCCAAGGAGGGGAGGGGGGTTGGGGAGGTGGGACAGCATTTTGTAAAAGGAGATAACTCTGTGATTGGATATCTTTAGGATCCTTGAGACACCCTTATGAAGTAGGCAGTATGTAAATCCATCTTTGTTATCACATCTCTACCTTATCCATTCATTCCATCAATAGTTATTGAGCACTAATTTTATGATAGGCAGATACAGTATTAGATGATGGGGACATCATTCTGATGGTTGTCCAGATCTGGAGGTCATCTGAGCTAGAGTTTGTGCGTGGGCTTTAGGCCAGACAAATCTGGCTTCTAGAACCTTCTCCTCTTTTGTTGTTTGTATTACTTTGTAAACCTGTGTAGTAATTTTTTCATCTAAATCCTACCTATACATCTGTAAAACTGGATAACAATTACCAGATAGAACTGTGGCCAAGGTTCTGTGCTGTGCACATAGTAGATCTCTTACTTAATTGATAGTTGCATTTTCTGCACTCATTTTCTTTATCCCATCTCAAACTCACTAACTGTTCTGTGCTTGGGGCAGCTTGGCCTCAAGTAGAATTTAATAGCATTTATGTTTATTTGAATAGATGTATGGATGAAATATTTTCAGTAGACATAGATCTCAGTTCAACATTTCCTTTTGTCAGCTAATTAAATAGCTGGGCTTTTTAAAGAACTTGAATAATTAAATTAATCAAAATGGTCATGTTGGTAGGCTGGGCAGCCATTAAAATAACCAAACAAAGATCTGTACATAGCAATCACAACAGAGATATAATGAAATCATAAAAATACTTCATCCATAGAAGAGAGAAAAAAAGGAAAGAGGGAAGAAAAGCAGATAATTCAAATATAAAATGAATAGCTAGATGGTGGATTGAAACTCAACTGTATCAAAAAACACATTAAATGTAAATGGTCATAGCACTGGAAATAGTGGGTAAAAAAAAGTAAGGTCCACTATGTGCTTTTTACAAGAACCCAAACCTCCTTTAAAGAGCAAGACATAAATATAAGTAACTTGATGGAAAAGATAAATCATATTAAAAATAATCTAAAGAGAGCTGGTGTAGCTATACTAATATTAGAAAGATTAGATTTCAGATCAAAGAATATTATTAGGGAATCAGAGGCTCATTTAATAAAGCAGTCTCCTCATCTATGGGTCTTCCCAGGTGGTGGTAGTGGTAAAGAACCTGCATGCAAATGCAGGAGACATGAAAGACCCAGGTTCTATTCTGCATTGGGAAGATTACCTGGAGGACGGCATGGAAACCCACTCCAGTACTCTTGCCTGGAGAATCTCATGGACAGAGGAGCCTGGTGGGCTACAGTCTTTGGGGTCACAAAGAGTCGGACACGACTGAAGTGACTTAGCATACACGTCTCATCTACAGGACATAACAATGTTAAACATTTATGCACCTAATATTGTGAACATAACAGCTTCCAAACATGAAGCAAAAAACTGATAGAACTGCTAGGAGAAAAAAACAAACATAGAGTGACTATCAGAGATTTTTAGCACCTCCTCTTAATAATAGAACATATTAATAGAACATAGAGAGAAAAGCCAATATGGATAAAGAAGAACTAAACAATTCTAAGAAAGTGAAAGTCTCTCAGTCATGTCCCACTCTTTGTGACTCCATGGACTATACAGTCCATGTAATTCTCCAGGCCAAAATACTGGAGTGGATAGCCTTTCTCTTTTCCAGGGGATCTTCCCAACCCACGGTTTGAACCCAGATCTCCCGCATTGCAGGCAGATTCTTTACCAGTTGAGCCACAAGGAAAGCTCAAACAATGCTAACCTGACATCAACTAATTTGACATAATTGACCTTTATAGAATGCTACATTCAACAACAGAAGAATACACAGCACTCTGCATCCAATAATCTAGCACCGGCCCTATCATTCTAGTTACTTCTGTCTGACAACAGCAATTACTATTGTTCTAGGTAATGAAAAATCCCACAGGATTCCTTTTGGAGTGGTACTGGCTCCTCCTTGGGGAAATTCTGCTGAATATTCTAGTAGCAGCTTCAGGAGAATGTCATTGTCTCAAGAGCAGACCTCACCTGCTCAGGATGAAGTCAGGATGAAGTCAGATGTTGAATCTGAACCAAATATCTAACCCACATATTGTCGTCTGGTTTGGGAGGACAGAGCCTTTAAACCTTTGTCCAGACCTACTAAAATAGAAATATTATTGCCCTCAGGGGCTTGGCATTGAACAGATATGATACCAATGTCAGAGTTAGGCCCATGTAGATTTTATGCCACTTGTTTTTTGTATATCTGAACTGTTGAAATCAAACAATAGAGATCCCTCCACCAAAGAACCTTCCTGAAAGATTTTACTCTCTTCAAATAATGTATTTCAAGATGCATTTTCCTCCCTCCTACCTTGCCAAAGGGAGAGAATTTGAAACCATAAGAATTAAGGTCAAATACACATGTTAGGCATCCTGTCGCATCACTTCATGACAAATAGATGAGGAAACAGTGGAAACAGTGGCTGACTATTTTTCTGGGCTCCAAAATCACTGCAGATGGTAATTGCAGCCATGAAATTAAAAGACACTTACTCCTTGGAAGAAAAGTTATGACCAACCTAGACAGCATATTAAAAAGCAGAGACATTACTTTGTCAACAAAGGTCCATCTAATCAAGGCTATGGTCTTTCCAGTAGTCATGTATGGATGTGACAGTTGGACTATAAAGAAAGTTGAGCACTAAAGAATTGATGCTTTTGAACTGTGGTGTTGGAGAAGACTCTTGAGAGTCTCTTGGACTGCAAGGAGATTCAACCAGTCCATCCTAAAGGAGATCAGTCCTGGGTGTTCATTGGAAGGACTGGTGTTGAAGCTGAAACTCCAATACTTTGGCCACCTCATGCGAAGAGTTGACTCACTGGAAAAGACCCTGATGCTGAGAAAGATTGAGGGCAGGAGGAGAAGGGGATGACAGGATGAGATGGTTGGATGGCATCACCGACTCAATGAACATGAGTTTGAGCAAGTTCTAGGAGTTGGTGATGGACAGGGAAGCCTGGCGTGCTGCAGTCCATGGGGTTGCAAAGAGTAGGACACGACTGAGCGACTGAACTGAACTGACACACGTTATCAGCTTTAAATTGTGAAACGTAAATAAAATTCACCTACAGTATAACACATTATAATTTGATCAAGGAATGAAAGATAGGTGGCCCTACAATTGTCAGATTGCAACAAACTGTTTCTCTTGGAAATCAGATGCACTAATGAAAGATAGAAGAAAAAAATAGCTATAGCCACACTGTACCTTGTATACACTTCACCATGAATCTTGGCTGTATCATGTGCTTCTGCCTTCCATATGGACTTCATCCACAAAACTGCCCCTCCTGTGAACATGAGACAATGCCCAGATTATAGTACACATGATGATTCATTACAATCTACCTTTAAGTAGTATTATACCACTTTAGGTATAGTATAAAAAGTTTACGTGGTGTACTTCTATTTCTCTCCTCCTGGCACATGTGCTATTGTTGTTATAGATTTTATTTTTGTGTAAGGTATAGATCTAACAAAGTGCTTAATTACTTTTTGTTAAATTGTCAATTATCTTTTAAAGTAATTTAAATAATATATTTAAAAGTATATTTTTACCCATTTAGTTAATATTTCTAGTACTCTTCATTTCTTTGTGTAGCTTCAGATTTATATCTACTATCATTTTCCTTCTGTTTGAAGTCATTCTTTTAATATTTTTATAATGCAAATCTACTCATAATGAATTCTTTTACCTTTTGAATATCTGAAAAAAATATTCATTTTCACTAGGTAAAGAATTATATGTTGACAGTTTTTTACCATTCACACCATTGTGTTCTAGTTTGCATCACTTCCAAGGGAAAATCTGTTTCAATTTTTTATCTTTGTTCCTCTGTATGTAATGTGTTTTCCCCACCCTGGCTACTTTTAAGATTTCCTCTTTATCATTGAATTTAAGAAATTTGATGTGACTTGGTGTGGTTTTCCTCATGTTTCTTGTGCTTGGAGTTCATTGAGCTTCTTGGTTATGTGGTTTATAATTTTCATCAAACTTGGATATTTTTCAGCCAATATTCTTTTTAAATATTATTTTATGTCCTTCTCCCTTCCAGAGACTTAAATAACATGAATATTCAGCCTCTTATAATCTTATGTCTCTCTCCCTTCCAGAGACTTAAATAACATGAATATTCATGTTATAATCTTATGTCTCTTTCCCTTTCAGAGATTTAAATAACATGAATATTCATACTGTCTCTCAGTTCACAGGTTCTTTTTTTTTTCTTCCATTTTGGAAAGTTTCTATTGCTATATTTTCAAGTTTACCAATGCTCTCTTTTGCAACATCTAACCTGTTCTTAATCTAATCTGGTATGTATTTTATCTCAGTTTTTATGTTTAGAGTTTAGATTTGAGCCTTGTCTATACCTCTCGTGTCTCAATTAACAAGCTAAATTATTTCTTTACCTTCTTGAACATATGGAATATAGTTTCAACAATTCTTTTAATGTCTTTGTCTATGAATTATATTGTCAGTATCAATTCTGAGTCAATTTTAATTTATTCTTCTTCTAAACTATGGTTATATTTTTCTGCTTCCTTGCATGCCTGGTCATTTTGAGTTGGATACTAGATACTGAGGGTTTTATGTTGTTTGGTGTTATATATTTTAGTATATCCTTAAATATTTATGAGCTTTATTTTCTGGAACATTATTAAACTACTTGAAAATAGTTTGAGCCTTCACGTCTTGTTTCTATGATTTATTAGGCAGGATTAGAGTAGTGTAGTCTAGGGCTAATTTTCCCTACTACTAAAGCAAAATTCTTTGTATAATTATTAGGTTTTTGCACTCTGGCTGGTGGAAGGGGGTGCTATTTCTTTTCAACTCTAATTCTTTTTAATGATCTCCCCCTGCTGGCCCCATTTTGCCCACCCCCACCCCCCGCACCGCCCCACCCCCCAGCCCTAGTCTTGGATAGTTTCCTCATACACTTTAGCTGATCAGTACTCAACTTAACACTAGAGGGCCCAAACTTCTTCAGATTTCCAGAATTCTCTTTCTGTACATCTTTTTCATCTCTATTACTCTGCCCTGAAAACTCAATTATCTCCAGGACTCTCAACTCTGTGTCTTCAACTTAGGGAAACCATGGGGCTCTGTATGGATCCCTCTCCTTCCACTGTGACCTGGAAATTTTTTCCAGGAGGTTAAGTTGGGCCAATGGTAGGAGCATCTGTCAGGGATCATTGACCTGCCATGTCTGATGTCTAGTGTTTTGAAAGCCAGTTTTTAAAATATATGTTGTTTGCTTTTTGTTGTTGTTGTTGTAGACAGTAGGGCTAATCTAATTTCTTTTACTAAATTTTGGGTAGAAGCAAGGTCAATAGTATCCTTTATATTTAAAAAAATTCTTATGCTTTTTCTCTATTTTTTTTTTTTTTAATGGGAGTAGGGAAACGTCTAAAGAGAAACAAAAAAATGTTCCCTTAGATAAAATGCTAGAGGGATTGTCTGAATCTAAGAGTAACAACACTATATACCTTCCAGGGTTGTTCTGAACATTAAATGAAATAATATATATGAAGTGCTCCATGGGGTCTTACAAAGAGTAAGTACTACATTAACATAATTTATTCCTATGATATTTCCTCAAGGACATCATGTTCTGCTTCTCTGCCTTCTGGCCCATTAGACATGGTTTTCCCATTGCCTGTGTTCTCCTTTTCCAGCTCCCTACACTTTTCCTTGCTATGTCCTGCTCTTTTCAGATATACCTCTAGTCCTACCTCATGTGGAAGGCTTCCCCTGATCTTCTGATCTTAGTAGGATGCTCTGCATGTTCCATGGTGCCCCATTAATGCTTTGAAATACTTTTCCCTCTTTCATCTCCACACAAGGGGATGGAGATTGTGGCTCATGGCGAGTGACCAATTACATTAGTTGAATGAATGAATGAATGCATGAAGATTGGCTCTTAAAAATTGTTAAATAAAATGATATAAGGGACATTTACAAAACCCTGACCTAAAATGTGTTTTGAATGAACACCAGCAGAGATCTCAAAATTCCTAGATGAAATTGGGAGAAATTGAGAAGTAACGTGTTCAGGGACAAGACTGCACGGCCAGTCACCACTGCCTTCTGAGCCTGTCTGTGAAACTGCCACCAGAGGCTGCAATTCAGTGAGAAGTAAGGCTCCTTGGCAAGGTAAAGAGCAAAGTCTGGTGATGAGAAGAAAAAAAAAAAAAAAAACACGCAAGAAAATGAAAATCATGAGCCAAACAATGCGAGAACAGCCTCCTACCCCGTCCTCACCCCATGGCCCAGGCGCCCAGCCTTGATGGCATTATCTCTGCACAGCCGGAATTTGAGGAAAAGCCTGCCAATATTGACATTACCCCACATAATGAAATCAAGGTGGATTGGTGAACAAATCACTTTAAAAGTTAATTGTTAAAAACCCACAGGTTAGAGCTCTTAAGCTAATGCCTGTTGGCTTCATGGCAGTTGTGGTGCTTGCTCTTTTTGTCATTGTTTCTTGTGTTTGGTCTCTCTTGTTCTCTTGCTTTTGATGGCAGAAAGTAGAGCTTTTTCTTTTATTTCCTAAGGCAGGGTAAGGGACGTCCTGCTTGGCTTTTCTGAGCAGTATTTTCTTTCCTCCCCTTGACTCCCTTTTTTTATTTCCCTTCTCCCTTCATTCTATACTAGCCCGTTAGCAGTCCTTGCCTCTTGTCCTGCATTCTTGTACAGACATTTGGGCATCCTGGTAAACCCAGTCCCTACTATCTGGAGCCTTCCTGGAGTCCCTGGAGGCTGTGCTGAGGAGATACCTTGGTGACATACTCAGAACTCTGCCAGCATCCCCTCTTCCTGGACCTGTTCCCCAGATGGTCCTGGAAAGAATCAGACATGGGAGCCCTTTCTGTCCCACAGATGGGAGGCAGTTACAGGGATGGCACGTCTCAAGGAGAGCCTCACATCAAAAGTGATGTCTCTCTCCCCCGGCCTCTCAGACCTCGGGCTGAGGTGAAGGAAGACAGGGGATTTTAGGAATTCTTACTTGAGGCAGCAAATTGACAAGGGGTACATCCTTTCTTGACCAAAGCCTGGCATGAATTTGGGTCTCTCAGTATATTTCCATTTATTGATGAGCAGATCACAGACTAGCCTGTGGGCATGTTTTCAAACTTAATGAAGAAAAGACAGTTTCTGCCACAAGAGCTCTTCATCTGACTGACAGCATCAATCAGGGGCTCCTCTGACTCCTGGCTGCGCTCAGTAATGAAACCTTTCTCCTAAAAACTAGAGAGGCTGGGGAGATGCAACAGCGGGCCACGGAGGGAGGGGCAGAAGAAGACTACAGTTTATCTAAACTACATCTCCTTTACCTCACTGGGCTATGGGAGGGCCTGAGGGTGACCTGAAGGGTGAGGTGTGGTGGCACCTGGAAGGTCGTGGAGAGCAGACAGTAGGGAGTCTTTTTCCCTGAGGGAAATGATGCTGTGGCAGCTGCTTGAAACTTGGAGGTGTGTGTGTGTTTTAATCCCCTTCGGTGGAGAGCCATCATCTAGGAGATTCTCTTTTAAGATTTAGTCGCTCAGTCATCTCCGACTCTTTGTGACCCCATGGACTGTAGCCTGCCAGGCTCCTCTGTCTATGGAGTGCTCGAGGCAAGAATTTTGGAGTGGGTACCCATTCCCTTCTGCAGGGGATCTTCCTGTTCCAAGGATCGAACCTGGGCCTCCTGGTTTGTAGGCAGATTCTTTACCGCCTGAACCGCCATGGATGCCTCTACTTCGTGGTGGAGAGCCAGCACCTAGGAGATTCGCCTTTCTGATGTTTACTGTCCTTACCATTTAGGAACCCCAAGTAGAATCTCTGTTCTGTTTAGAGATCTGAGGCCTGTCTTGAGGACAAGTATTTTCTTACTTTTTCTGGGAAACATTTTGTTTTCTCCCCAAAGGAAAGCAACTGCCTTTACAATAACCCATCAGGCAAACACATCAATAAGAGAAATAAGGATTTGGTGGTGTGGGATGGAGTGAAGTGGAGGAAGGTGTATGTTGGGATGCAAACCCCAGTGGTTATGTAGATGCTCCAGAAAACTTGGTTTCTGAGGAGCACCAGAAACCATGAATCTAGTTTATTGCCCTCAAATTGAGGAGCATAGAAGTTGTGAGTCTTATTGAAGGGCAAACCTATAAATCCTGGTGGAACTGGTCTTCCGACTTCTCCTTCTCTCTTAAGATGGGGCATTTACTTTGTGTCAAGCCGTCTGATGTGCACCAGTGATTCAAAGAAGGGGGAGAAGAGAGCGGTGTGGGGAGAACAGGCTGTGCATGGATTTGTGGGACTTCTGGCCATCCTTGAGGAGATGTGGCTTTATAGGTAGGTCCCCAGCACATCTCTCTAGTGCTTTCCGTTGCTTTCCAGCAATAGTGCTCTCTACCTAAAATAATTCATGTGCCTATGACAGAGGGCTTCATACTTCTGCTTTCTAGAAGAAATAGTTTGCCCACATTGGCTTGAAAACTACAAGGTATTCCTAATTACCTTTACCTCCCTCATCTGCCAGAGAAGGCAATGGCACCCCACTCCAGTACTCTTGCCTGAAAAATCCCATGGACGGAGGAGCCTGGTAGGCTGCAGTCCATGGGGTCGCTAAGAGTCGGACACGACTGAGCGACTTCACTTTCACTTTTCACTTTCATGCGTTGGAGAAGGAAATGGCAACCCACTACATTGTTGTTGCCTGGAGAATCTCAGGGATGGGGAAGCCTGGTGGGCTGCCGTTTATGGGGTCGAACAGGGTTGGACACGACTGAAGTGACTTAGCAGCAACAGCCCTCATCTTTCATAATCATTCCGATTCAACCCAGATATGTTGCATTACCACCTAAATCATCTGAGTCAATCCACTTGGCTCTGTCATCATTTGAATACCCTGATCCAAGTCACCATAACCTTGCTGGAGCTGGCAGACCATTCCCTTACTGGCTCTCCTCTTTCATTCTAGTCTCATTCAAATTCCTTCTTCACATGCAAACCAGCAGGAGGTCTTTGAACTGCAGCTCTGGTGTGTCACTTCCTCTATCAGTGGAAAAACTCCTCAGTGGCTTCCCACTGGTTTTAGGGTAAAGACCTCAATCTTTAAGACACTCCACACATGCATGGTCAGGTTTCTGCCTGTGTCTCCAGCCTTGTCTCACATCTCACCCTCTCTCTGCCCTCCATCTATACCAGCACCTTTTCCATGCCCTCTCCTGCCACAGGGACTTTGCATTTGTTGTTTCCCCTACTTGGAACTCACTCCGTAACCCCATTCACCTAGATAGTTCCTCCTCAACCTCATCTCTCTGTTTACTCCTCAGGTAATCCTCCCCATCCCTCAACTCAGTTACCTTCCCTTAGTATAAGCTTTCACTGCCTCATGTGCTTCTATTGTGTAGTACTTCTACAGTAGTAATTTCACATTTTCTTGTGCATTTATGAGCATAATGTCTAACTTCCTTGTGGAACTGTCAGCTCCATAGGGTGGGGACCATGTTTATTTTAGTCTTAGCATAGTACCCTTCATAAAGCAGGGCTCAGTAAATACTTCTTGAATGAATAAGTGAATGAATGAACGAATGCATGAAAAAATGCATGAATGAATGAACTGACTTTTGAAACAAGTGGTCTTGGCTGATTTTCCCCTTTTGAGTGATAAATAATGAAAGTTTTTGCTTCTGGGACAAGATGCTTTTGAACTCCTGCTTTGATATCACCTTGTTTTTACTTGAATTGTGAAAAGCACCTAGAAAAAGCCTCTGGCATCCTTGATATCACCCCTTACCTCAGGAAGCAATGGAATGGGGTGCCTTCTCTTGTGCCATTTGAAACTCGGCCTTCCCTCTGAACGTCTCTGAGGACAGCCCTTCTGTGAGCAGTTTCTTCTTCATCCTCCCTCCATCTGCCAGATGAGGAGATGGGCAGGAAGGACTGTCAGATTCACCACCTGGGCAAGACTGAGGGCACAAAACCATTACTCTGATAGATGGGAGCCTGAGAAGACATGCTCAAGACTTCAAGAAGTCACAGGCTGTATCTTCCAACTAATTTTGGCACAACTCTGTTCATTAGTCAATGTTTTTAAAATGTCTTTCAGTTCTCTTGACCTTCCTCAATCTTGCCCTTTGCTATTGGCCACCCCACAAACAGTACAGTATTCTTAGCAGTCCAAAAGAATTTGAGTCCAGAATTCAAGAGGACAGAACATTTTTTGCCCTTTCCATCCTCTGAGTCCCATTTATTCTTTTTGAGAAAGGCTAAATATGGCAAATTATTTGAGAAATGGCATATGGTGCAGAAAAAAATCAGTGGATTTGAAGATTGACAACTCTGGGCTGCCACCATTGCTATCCCCTGATATTCTCACTGGAGTACTTCTCAAAGTCTTGTCACCATTTTATGAAGAGGAATTTGCCTAAGCTCAAACCCCCAGAAGTACTGCTGCTATCCTGGAGTTCTTGGTCCTTGGCAAACATGGTTACCACTGGCCATGTCCTCCATAGCCCTTGGAGCTAGAAACCTCAATCAAGATGGTGTTCAGCCAGGAAGGAGGGGGAGGCTGTGGCTCCCAGCACTTCTTTTCTGTGGAATGTTTTGGGCTTTCCAGCTTTGTGGTCACCACCAGATGACCCTATGGTAGATAGAACTTGGTCATTTCTCCTGCAATAGGTACTCAGGCCAGGGTCCTGGTAGAGGATGCTTGATGGGTCTTTCTTTAGAGCTCCCCTCCCCTCCCCAGGGTCTGGCATAAGACATAGGTCTACTAGCCACTTGCCTGTATCCTTTCCCATCTGCTTCTCCTGTTCTGTTTTGGCCATTGGTTGATCCCTAACTTCTCACACTTTTCTCAGCTGCCACATCTATAATGGAGGATTTTTACATATTTGAAATACTCTCGAATACATGCTCAGGTTTTGAGCATCTTTCCAAGGACATTGTGGGGGAGATACAGCTTTAAACTAACTTATAATTGCCACAAATCTCCATTGTGTTTCTGTAGTCCTTTTCTCTATGGCCAGTGGCAAAAACCAGATGTTCCTCAGATTTGGCAATTCCCAGACACTAGCTGTATTCCCTTGCTTTCTTTATCACTCAAATTTAGAGTTTGAGTGAGAAATTTAAGCTACAATTTTGAATAATATTTAAGAAAGTTTTTTAATCTTACAGTCTTATTGTTAGTAGGAAATTACTGTGATCTGCCCACAGATGGTTAAATACACAGGGAAGGACATGGAGTTAAGGTGAGAAGCTCAGTGAGAGTCTTTCTAAGTCATCAGGTGTTTCAGAGAAGGGTATCTTCATCAGCTGCCTAGACATTTGTAGACTCTTGGTATAACTGGGGCCTAATGCCTGGGCGTGAATGTGGGTCTTACCTGAGGTGGGCAGGCATTCTTATTCAGCCTTATGGAGACAGGTTTCAGCGAAAGGGGCTGCTTAATGAAATCAAACTCTGATCCTCCAAAGTTGGCAATAGATCCTCCAAAGATGGAGAAGCTCTATACAGTCAGCAAAAACAAGACCAGGAGCTGACTGTGGCTCAGATCATGAGCTCCTTATTGCCAAATTCAGACTTAAATTGAAGAAAGTAGGGAAAACCACTAGACCACTCAGGTATGACCTAAATCAAATCCCTTATGATTATACAGTGGAAGTGAGAAATAGATTTAAGGGCCTAGATCTGATAGATAGAGTGCCTGATGAACTATGGACTGATGTTTGTGACATTGTACAGGAGACAGGAATCAAGACCATCCCCAAGAAAAAGAAATGCAAAAAAGCAAACTGGCTGTCTGGGGAGGCCTTACAAATAGCCATGAAAAGAAGAGAAGCAAAAAGCAAAGGAGAAAAGGAAAGATATAAGCATCTGAATGGAGAGTTCCAAAGACTAGCAAGAAGAGATAAGAAAGCCTTCCTCAGGGATCAATGCAAAGAAACAGAGGAAAACAACAGAATGGGAAAGACTAGAGATCTCTTCAAGACAATTAGAGATACCAAGGGAACATTTCATGCAAAGATGGGCTCGATAAAGGACAGAAATGGTATGGACCTAACAGAAACAGAAGATATTAAGAAGAGATGGCAAGAATACACAGAAGAACTGTACAAAAAAGATCTTCACGACCCAGATAATCATGATGGTGTGATCACTCACCTAGAGCCAGACATCCTGGAATGTGAAGTCAAGTGGGCCTTAGAAAGCATCACTATGAACAAAGCTAGTGGAAGTGATGGAATTCCAGTTGAGCTATTTCAAATCCTGAAAGATGATGCTGTGAAAGTGCTGACTCAATAGGCCAGCCAATTTGGAAAACTCAGCAGTGGCCACAGGACTGGAAAAGGTCAGTTTTCAATCCCAAAGAAAGGCAATGCCAAAGAATACTCAAACTACCACACAATTGCACTCATCTCACACACTAGTAAAGTAATGCTCAAAATTCTCCAAGCCAGGCTTCAGCAATACGTGAACCATGAACTTCCAGATGTTCAAGCTCATTTTATAAAAGGCAGAGGAACCAGAGATCAAATTGCCAACATCTGCTGGATCATCGAAAAAGCAAGAGAGTTCCAGAAAAACATCTATTTCTGCTTCATTGACTATGCCAAAGCCTTTGATTGTGTGGATCAGAATAAACTGTGGAAAATTCTGAAAGAGATTGGAATACCAGACCACCTGACCTGCCTCTTGAGAAACTTGTATGCAGGTCAGGAAGCAACAGTTAGACCTGGACATGGAGCAACAGACTGGTTCCAAATAGGAAAAAGAGTACATCAAGGCTGTATATTGTCACCCTGCTTATTTAACTTATATGCAGAGTACATCATGAGAAACACTGGACTGGAAGAAGCACAAGCTGGAATCAAGATTGCTGGGAGAAATATAAAAAACCTCAGATATGCAGATGACACCACCCTTATGGCAGAAAGTGAAGAGGAACTAAAAAGCCTGTTGATGAAAATGAAAGAGGAGAGTGAAAAAGTGGGCTTAAAGCTCAACATTCAGAAAACTAAGATCATGGCATCTGGTCCCATCACTTCATGGGAAATAGATGGGGAAACAGTGGCTGACTTTATTTTTTGGGCTCCAAAATCACTGAAGATGGTTACTGCAGCCATGAAATTAAAAGACATTTACTCCTTGGAAGAAAAGTTATGACCAACCTAAATAGCATATTCAAAAGCAGAGACATTACTTTGCCAACAAAGGTCCATTTAGTCAAGGCTATGGTTTTTCCAGTGGTCATGTATGGATGCGAGATTTGGACTGTGAAGAAAGCTGAGTGCTGAAGAATTGATGCTTTTGAACTGTGGTGTTGGAGAAGACTCTTGAGAGTCCCTTGGACTGCAAGGAGATCCAACCAGTCCATTCTAAAGGAGATCAGCCCTAGGTATTCTTTGGAAGGAGTGCTGCTAAAGCTGAAACTCCAGTACTTTGGCCACCTCATGTGAAGAGTTGACTCATTGGAAAAGACTCTGATGCTGGGAGGGATTGGGGGCAGGAGGAGAAGGGGACAACAGAGGATGAGATGGCTGGATGGCATCACCAATTTGATGGGCATGAGTTTGAGTGAACCCTGGGAGTTGGTGATGGACAGGGAGGCCTGACATGCTGGGATTCATGGGGTCGCAAAGAGTCGGACATGACTCAGCGACTGAACTGAACTGAACTGAATGGCATGGAGGCAGAGTGGTCTTGAAGTGGCTCCACTTGGAGCCACATTCTCATTGCAGGCCTCACTCACCCATGCTGCTCCTACATGGAGGATGTTAGTAGACAAGATTCGCTTCAGCAAACCCAGTCCTACTCTCTTTTATACTTCCTCTCTCATCATGTGCTCCTTATCACCTGGTGGGGTCCTCTTACTTCTTCTTTGATGTCTGAACCCTTGTGAGCTACCATAAGAACAAGGACAGGGGCTATCCTGGGGTGGTATGGATGCTACACTTTTTCTGTAGCCTCCAACCCAGGTGGAATATGAATAGTAAATGCTGCCTCCTTTTGTGCTACTTATCATCTCTCTTCTAAGACCAGGCCATGTTTCAGAGCCTAGCAGGACTGAAGCTGTGGCTATGCTGAGGGCAAACATCAGTCTTGCCTTTTCAGGGGGTGAGGGCACTGTGGCTGGGTGGTGGAGTTTAGCCAGATATTTTGTCTGGCTTCACACCCACTTACTCCTCCACCCCATCTCCCTCCCTGCTGAACTCTGACCCAGAAAGTCCCCAGAGGCCCAGGCTGTCGGGACTGATAGAGACAATGACTCGGTGGCCTCTGAGTCTTCAGCAAGGCTTGAAGCTTTGATGCCTGTCAGTCTTGGTTGTGGCTGCGGGATGGAGGGACGAGGTGCCCCTGTAACCTCTCTTCCCCACTACCCCTGCCCTGCTGATCCCCAGAGCAGTAAAGAAAGACTCCAGCTTTGAAGATGGGCCTAGCCAGTTATGAATCCTGCAAACAGGTGCTTCTGGCCATCAGAGTCTTGAAGCAGTTAAACTTGCTTTCACCTTTGTTGCGGTTCCCTTAAAAGAAAATAGAGAGATCTTCGAAAGGTGGAAGGGGTGGCAGGCCAGAAACGTAAAGTGTGTGCAATCACTCAGATACAAGTGGCACCACTAAAAATTGCCTTCATATATCAGCTTATGGTTTACACACTCTGGCAGAAAGGACACTAAAAGGTCAGTGGAAAAAAAATTTATATGTCAGGCCTGGAGCTGCGACTCCAAAGGTGGTGAGAAGACACGAGCTGGAAAGGGTTCTAGAGGGACCGGCTAAGTGCTTGATGTGGCAGAATTCTTTTTTTCACTCTTTATTTTGTTTTATTTTTAAGGAAGTTCCTTGCAAACGTCAGCAGAGAAGCTAAGGTATAGACTTGGAGTAACCTCTCACTCCGACCCCTGGTGACAAGACGGATAGTTCCATTCATCTATGGGTGAGCAGCGGAGGCTCCCTGCGTTTTTTTTCCCTTTTGCTTGGTTTCGGGTATATTTGTTTGCAGAGAGGGATGTCACGCTTGTGAATGCACTGCTCAGTCATGTACTGGGGGTGAAATCATTGGAGAAGAGAAGAGGAGAGACCGGAGGAAGGGAAGAGGATGGGGGAGGGTTGGGAGTAGGGAAAGGGCACACTATACTCTGGGGGCTTTAAGTGATGCTAGCTCTGATCCAGGAACATATCTTCAACCAAATGCTAATCGCGAGTGTGCCTTCCAACCAGTAGGATCAGCAAATACGCTGTAAATTAATAATGCACCCGTTTAGTAGCAATAGCCTTTCGAAGAAGTCTGGAGGAAGGTTATTTATCCACTCTCCTTTCCATCCCACCTCCCTTAAGAGAAGGAGCTAGAACAGGGTAGGTCCCTTGGAGTTTTGTTTCAGAATGACCCTCCCCCACCCTTACTTTATTAACCATGTAACATTTTCAGGTTGTTTTTTCCTCCCTGTCTCCTCCAGCAAGTCTCTATTGATCACTGTTTACAGTTATAATCCCTTTCAAATTTATCATCCATGACTAACACCCCGTGTATTGATTAGTGGTGACGGATGTCCCTCTGCAGTATAGAACCACCACGATCCCAGCCTGTGATATAGGAGGGGTGGAGGAGACAGAAATACTCATTTCCCCTTTTTCATTTTCTTTGGGTAATTTTCTGTTCCCTGTTTTGTTCATAGCCTAGGTGACTTCTTTTCTATCTTTGTGAGGAATTGCTTTGTGTATTTTAGAGATAATTCCTGTGCTTTTATTTAAGTCTTTTTGGAGGGAAAGGAAGTAGCCTTGTGCCCCTGGGTGGTTCCTGGGGGGTGGGGTCACCGACAGGTCCTGAAGGAGATCAGATATATGAGGGACATCCATGTGTCTTAACCTAAAGCCTCAGGTACCAAAGATATAAAGGCTGGTTGTTTAGGGATAAATTACATGTCACTTGTGACTAAGAACAAGGTGTCTAAAATATAGACTCTAAATGGAGTCGTTTGTCAATAGTGCCATATTGGGGCTCTTTTTTCTATACTGTCCATAACATCCCCTTGGCCTCTTGTGGGCAAAAGGTGAGTGGCGGCTGGGTTGGGAAGCTGTGTCCAATCCGCCCTGCCTGAGCACGTGGTTGTCTGAGCACGTGGTCAGGTTTCCTGTCTTGGAGAGTTCTGCTCGTGCATGTGAGGTACCCACCCCACTTGCCAACCAGGCTGGCACAGAATTGTGAAGCGGTCCAGCCACCCATGATTGAGCCTGCATGCAAGTCCTGAGCTCAGCTGCCTTCTCTGTGCAATGGAGCCAATAGTCCTTTCCTTGCCCACCTAACAAGGAGTACATGATACCAACCATGAGAGTGCTTCAAAAAATCCCAAAGGGCCATGTGAACCAAGAGGGTATAATGATTACTCTGGCAACTTTCTCCTTGCTCCTTCTGCATCTCAGTCTCTCTCTCCCTACTACAAGAAGCTTTGGTTACTTCGCAAGGTTTTGCTTCTACTCCAGGGAACTTTACCAAAGGGCCCAAGGACTGGTCTTGAGAATAGAAGGAAGGATAGAATTCACTGGGAATTTGGTGGTGTTCTAGCTCAGTTCAGTTCAGTCGCTCAGTTGTGTCCAACTCTTTGAGACCCCATGAACCGCAGCGCGTCAAGCCTTGCGCTCCATCACCAACTGCCCGAGTCCATCCAAACCCATGTCCATTGAGTCAGTGATGCCATCCAACCATTTCATCCTCTGTTGTCCCCTTCTCCTCCTGCCCTCAACCTTTCTTCTAGCTCAGCTCTTTCATTTGATTTGTGAGGAAACTGGTGAAGTCTAAATTTTGGAGTACCTTATTCAATGTGTGAAACGTAAGCCTAGAAAGAGGTCTCAGTTTTCTGACTCTTAGGCAAGTATCTTAGCTCCTCTTTCCTCCACACACGCTGCCTCTCTGTCTCCCCCCAGCTTCCTCCCCACCTCCCTCTCCTCCCTCCGCACCTCTCTCCTTCTTTCTCCACCTCCCACTGCCTCTGCTACTCCACTTCCTCCTCCCTCTCTCCTTCCATCCCACCCTCCCCTGCCTGGCTCTCGCTGCTCTCTATGCCTTTCCCTCTTGCTTTGTCCAGCTCCCTCAGGAGCCTGAGGTCTGTGGTAGAGATACAAGCTATTTGCTCTTAAGGTTCATTTGTACTTTGGAAGACAGAGTCATTGTCTAAGAAACCCTAGGGTTTCTTCACTATAGAAAATTCACAGTGAAAAAGTTAATTTTCTTTCCAAAGGAAAAAAAGGCAGGCCAGATCAGCCCCTGGGGTGGGGGCTGGGGGGATACCTATCTCCAGAGTGCACCATTCTGTCACGCTGTAGCGCTTTTGAACAGCTATTTAGTTGACTCATATGTAAATGATATTTTGTCCTCCCTCATTGCCTTAGCCCCCACTATTGACAATAATTTGAAGGGATGTTTTTTGCCTCTTAACTTATCTATTTTCCAAGTTTTCATGGTCTGTTTGTAATAGTGTTTTTGGTTCTTTGCACTACTTTAAATTAAGTTTCTCATGTGGGTCTTATTATACCTGAATACTGCTCAGTTATTTGATGACATAGCTGTAAATCCTCAATAAAAAGATCTTTAATAATCAGTTGGCATTTATTTAATATACCACCCATCTTATTAAATCTAAGGAGTTAGTTTATTGTATCTTTGCATTGGAATAGTGATGCTATAGTTATGCTTGAGAAAGCACTTTCATTATAAACTCCTGTTTTTAGGCACTTATAATTTTCTCAAGTAGCACATTTATTTCAATGTGCAATCATTTTCTGTTCTTGTCTCCCTCCCTCTCTCCATTTGTACCATTTCTTTCATTTTTTTAAAAGTCTAATAAGGAAGTATATCTCAAACTTTAGGGAGAAAAGCTGTGTCATTGGCTGAGAATAGCTGAGCAAATCTGTCAGGCTCTTGAAATCCAGATTCTTGTTTGGTACCTTCAGTCAATTTCATGCAAATGTTGGTGAAGGAGGCTGCTGGTCCCAGGATTATGCTCCTATAATGTGGGCAATGTTCTCCCAAGTGCTTCAAGTGCATTTGTTCCTTTTCAGGGGTTTATACATTCTTCAGCTTTTGCTAGTGGCAGGAAACTGGGAATTGAGCAGGCAGGAAGCAGAGCAGAATGGACTAAGATGGAGACAGACCTTCCAACTCCTCACCTGCTGCTTTCTGTCTCCAACCCACTCATATATAAACCACAGTGGGCTGCGCTCCACTGTCTGGCTCTTTGCTCACTCTTTGCCTGGTGGTGGTGGTTTAGTCATTCTTGCGATCCCATGGACTGTAGCCCTCTGGCTACATGCTCTTTGCTCACTCTTTGCCTGGTGGTGGTGGTTTAGTCATTCTTGCAATCCCGTGGACTGTAGGCTTCTCTGTCCTTGGGCTTTCCAGGCAAGAATACTGGAGTGGGTTGCCATTTCCTTCTCCAGGGGATCTTCCCAACCCAGGAATCGAACCCAGGTCTCCTGCATTGCAGGCACATTCTTTACCAACTGAACTACAAGTAAAGCCATATCACTTCATCCTTGAGATCCCGGCACAAGCATCACTTCCTCAAAGTTGCCTGTCATAGCCATGCAGACTGAGCCTGGTTCCCTTGTTAGATGTCTTGTAGAATTAGAATGAGGTTCACTTGCTTTAGGACATTTCCATTTATCTCATTTCCATTTATTATCATCAGTGATGCACTGGGATGGGTTCATACTGTCTTATGAGAGCTCATTTTGTATATCTCTTCAATTATACTTAATCAGCTCCACATTTAGTTACAGAACCATGTTATACTGAATCAGTCACAGTGGATATTTGGATGGGCAAATGCTACAAATAAGAGCTTACTTCCCCTACCAGCTTCCTACCAGAGACCGAATTTTTAAACAATCACCAGCATAGCATTATGTGATGATTTGTAAACGCTATCCTCTCCACCAAACTCTAAACCTCATGAAACCAAGGACTTGGTCTGCTTTGGTCTGTGTTGTATTTGAATCAGTGTCTGGAATATAATAAATGGCCAAAGAACTAACATTATGAAGAGGTTTGGAAATAGACAGAATCTTACTTAAGCAAAGAGGCTGGATCATTCAGAATCTAAATCTCATGAAATCAAGGTTCTCTGTGATTTACCTTTAAGAGTAATTCATCCTGCACCAGAATCTAGCTTCCTAAGAAAAAGAAGATTCTTAGGTATTCAGTTGGTCCCATTGGTAAAGTGATTGTTCATCAGGGGAATCACTTGAAATTGTTTAGCCAGGTATAGTAAGGATAATTCTGGTTAGGCATGGGAAGAGGTTGGATGATGCTCTCTGCCTCTTTTGAGTTTATTTTATTAAAAACAAACAAACAAACAAAACCTCTTGTGTTCTGGTTGGCTGCTTGCATGGGTTTCATGTCCTGATTATAGGATAATGAGATATTTTCCTTCTGCTTCCTCACCATACTCCTACTTAGGCAGTCACTAGCTCTTCAAGAGTTTCTGTCATCTAGTGAAATCGTGCCTGGACATGAGATCAGAGAGATCTGGGTTCATATTTGGGGTGTTCCTTGGAAACTGATTGCATTCTTAGAGTCTTAGTATGCCTAAAGTATGATACATTATAAAATTATTACAGTACATGAGATCAAACAATATGTGGAGTGGCTGACAAAGACTACTGTTAGTGTTTAAGCTTTTTCATCTTTTCTCTAAGACAAAATTTTGACTTTGTTGTTATAGTTGGAGAAAGGAAGGCAGAGGGTTTGATATACATAAGGATGGCACAAGGTGAGGGACAGAGTAAAGCAAACATTAATATTGTTGATTCGTGAAAAACATTTCCTGTTAAGATTCTTGGTTTCTGTAATGGAAGACAGAGTAATTTGGACATCCACCCACTGAGAACAACTAGAAAAGCTAGAAAGGCATGGTAGAGCTAATAAGACAGTGCAAACTGATTGGGCCAAGATCTGGGAGAGGAATGAAACAAACATACAGGTAAGCCTGGAATCTGGAGCAGTGTCCCCCATTGGCAACTACTGTAGTCCTAGAAGAGGTTATCTGGAGGCTGAGACTCTAGGCACAATTCTTAAGAGTCTCACAAGACTGGGGGGAAAGGAAGAGTTCAGGGACTGTGAAGGAATGGGGACTATAGAAAAACATTAGGCTTTCAGTTGGGGTATAGTTTCTAATTGGTGTATTTGATCTGAATACATGCAGTGTAATGACTGATATATTTGCATTTAGATATGTCTTCTCCTATTTATCCATTCCTACAACCATTTTGTTTTTATATCATCTTTTTCTATCATGTCTTGCCTTCTTTTGGAGTGACTGAGTATATTTATTTCATATGCCTTCTATTATATTGTTATTCATTCTTTTAGTTTAAGTGTATGTATTGCATTTAGTAGCTACCTGTATGGATTGTTGTTCTTGTTCAGTTGCTCAGTATCTGACTCTTTGTGACCCCACGGATTGCAGCATGCCAGGATTCCCTGTCCATCACTAACTCCCAGAGCCTACTCAAACTCATGTCCATCGAGTTGGTGACATGGACATCCAACCATATTGTCCTCCGTCATCCACTTCTCCTCCTACCTTCAATCTTTGCTAGCTTCAGGGTCTTTTCTAATGAGTCAGTTCTTCTTATCAGGTGGCCAAAGTATTGGAGTTTCAGCTTTGGCATCAGTCCTTCCAATTCAGGACTGATTTCCTTTAGGATTGACTGGTTTGATCTTCTTGCTGTCCAAGGGACTCACAAGAGTCTTCTCCAACACCACAGTTCAAAAGCATCAATTCTTTGGCGCTCAGCCTTCTTTATGGTCCAACTCTCATATCCATACATGACTATTGGACAAACCATAGTGTTGACTAGACAGACCTTTGCTGGAAAAGTAATGTCTCTGCTTTTTAATATGCTGTCTAGGTTGGTCATAGCTTTTCTTCCAAGGTGCAAATGTCTTTTAATTTAATGGCTGCAGTCACCATCTGCAGTGATTTTGGAGTCCAAGAAAATAAAGTCTGTCACTGTTTCCATTGTTTCCCCATCTATGCCATGAAATGATGGGACTGGATGCCATAATCTTAGTGTTTTGAATGTTGAGTTTTAAGCCAGCTTTTTCACTCTTCTCTTTCACTTTCATCAAGAGGCTCTTTAGTTCCTCTTCATTTTCTGCCATAAGGGTAGTGTCACCTGCATATCTAAGGTTATTGATATTTCTCTCGGCAATCTTGATTCCAGCTTATGCTTCATCCAACCTGGCATTTTGAATGATGTATTGTGCATATAAGTTAAATAAACAGGATAACATATACAGCCTTGACATACTCCTTTCCCATTTTGGAACCAGTCTGTTGTTCCATATTTGTTTCTGTTGCTTTTTGACCTGCATACAGGTTTCTTAGGAGGCAGGTAAGGTGCTCTGGTATTCCCATCTCCTTAAGAATTTTCCACAGTTTGCTGTGATCCACACAGTCAAAGGCTTTAGATATAAATACATATTAACTATAAGATGATAATGTCATGTGGGAAGAATAAATTTATAGAATTAAAATGCACTATAACAATAGCATATATGTTAAGAGTGGGAGAATAATAAAGTTAAAGTGTTTTGGGGCACTTGAATCTCTCAGGAAAAAGTGAAAATCTGAAATTACATTCAGATCAGATCAGTCACTCAGTCCTGTCCAACTCTTTGTGACCCCATGAATCGCAGCATGCCAGGCCTCCCTGTCCATCACCAACTCCTGGAGTTCACCCAGACTCACATCCATCGAGTCAGTGATGCCATCCAGCCATCTCATCCTCTGTCGTCCCCTTCTCCTCTTGCCTCCAATCCCTCCCAGCATCAGAGTCTTTTCCAATAAGTCAACTCTTCGCATGAAGTGGCCAAAGTACTGGAGTTTCAGCTTTAGCATCATTCCTTCCAAAGAAATCCCAGGGCTGATCTCCTTCAGAATGGACTGGTTGGATCTCCTTGCAGTCCAAGGGACTCTCAAGAGTCTTCTCCAACACCACAGTTCAAAAGCATCAATTCTTCTGCACTCAGCCTTCTTCACAGTCCAACTCTCACATCCATACATGACCACAGGAAAAACCATAGCCTTGACTAGATGGACCTTTGTTGGCAAAGTAATGTCTCTGCTTTTGAATATGCTATCTAGGTTGGTCATAACTTTCCTTTCAAGGAGTAAGCGTCTTTTAATTTCATGGCTGCAGTCACCATCTGCAGTGATTTTGGAGCCCAGAAAAATAAAGTCTGACACTGTTTCCACTGTTTCCCCATCTATTTCCCATGAAGTGATGGGACCGGATGCCATGATTTTCGTTTTCTGAATGTTGAGCTTTAAGCTAACTTTTTCACTCTCCACTTTCACTTTCATCAAGAGGCTTTTGAGTTCCTCTTCACTTTCTGCCATAAGGGTGGTGTCATCTGCATATCTGAGGTTATTGATATTACATTAGGGTTTGATAAATCAAGAGTATATATTTTCATCTCTAGGTAGCTACTAAATGTAATACATACACTTATACTAAAAGAATGAATGGCAATCTAATAGAAGGCATATAAAATAAATATATTCAGTCACTCGAAAAGAAGGCAAGACATGATAGAAAAAGATAATATAAAAACAAAATGGTTGTAGGAATGGATAAATAGGAAGAAGACATATCTAAATGCAAATATATCAGTCATTACACTGCATGTATTCAGATCAAATGTGCCAATTAGAAAATATAAGTTGTCAGGCTAAATAAAAAAACAAACCCAACTATTTGTTAGTTATAGGCATACAATATACATATATAGATTCAGAAAGGTTGAAAATAAAAGGGTAAGAAAATACCTACTGAAAGAAAGCTAACATAACTACATTAATATTAAAGAAGACTTTAAGACAGAAATATTACTGGAGTTGAAAACAGACATAATCATAATGACAAAAGGGCCAATTCCCTGGGAGATATAACAAGTCCAAATATATGGTCACTTAGTACAAAGCCCCAAAATGTACAAAACAATTCAGAGGAGATCCCGAGAAGAAATAGAGAAATTCAAAGTCACAGCAGGAAAATTTAGCATTCCTCTTGCAGTACCGAATGATAAAGAAAATATCACATATCAGACTTTTGTGATGCAGTTCAAGGTCTGCCTAAAGACAAATATACCACAACAAATCCTTACAGGAAAAGAGAACGGACAGAAAATGAACAATCTAAGTGTCCATAGCAGAGAGTTAAAAAAAACAAACAGAAAATTAAACTCAGAAAAGGAAAAGAAACAATAAAGATAAGGCCAAAGCATTAATGAAATAGAGTACAAATATACAATATAGAAATTCAGTAATGCCAAAATTTAGTTCTCTGAAAGATTAAAAACTGATAACCACAAGTTAGCTGATTAAGAGGAAAAAAAAAAAAACAAAAACAGGGAAAGCACAAGGAATTTAATACAAACACCATAAATATTAAAAGGATTATCAAGAGGGGAATATTTTATGTCAAAATTTTTGAAATTTTGATAAATTGCATAAATTCTGAGGAAAATATAATGTATTAGAATTATAAGAAATACATCAATTAATGAAATTTAATCCATACCTTAAATTATTCTATAAAGAAATTTTCATACTCACATGACTTCATGAGTTACTTGAATTCTTTTAAAGTTTTTAAAGTTTGTTTGTTAACCCAGAATATGGCCTATCTTGGTAAATGTTTCCTGTGGGTTTTTTTTTTATTATTATTGTTATTATGGTAAAAAATTCATAATAAAAATTTCGATCTAAATAATTTCTAAGTGTATAGTTCAGTACTGTTAAGTATATCCATATTGTTGTATAGAATTCTCCAGAACTTTCTTGACTTGCGAGACTGAAACCCTATGAAACAAACCCCCATTAAACAATTCCTATTTCCTTATTCTTCCTGGCCCTGGCAACCACCATTTTATTTTCTCTTTTTGTCAGTTTGACTACTCGAGATAACCTCATGTAAGTGGAATTATACAGTGTTTGTCTTTTGGTGACTGGTGTATTTCACTTAGTATAATGTCCTAAGACTTTATCCATGTTGTAGCATGTGTCAGATTTTTCTTCCTTTTTAAAGGTGAGTGATATTTCATTCTTTGCATACGTAGTACCACAGTTTGTTTATCCATCTTTCTGTCCGTGGGCATTTGGGTCACTTCACCTTTCGGCTGTTGTGAATAGTGTGCTGTAAACGTGAGTGTGCAGATACCTCTCTCTTTGAGACCTCATCTACAATTCTTTTGGACATATACCCAGAAGTGGAATTGTAGGAACATACACTAATTATATTTTTTTAACTTTTAAAGAAATTGCCATGCTGTTTTCCACAGTGGCTGTACCATTTTGTTCCCACCAAAGGGGCACAAGGGTTCAAATTTCTCCATATCCTTGGCTACACTTTAAACATTTATATATAGCAGCCTTTCTAATAGGTGTGGAGTAATATCTCATTGTGGCTTTGATTTGCACTTTTTAAATCATTAATGATATTGAACATCTTTTAATATGTCTTTTGGCCATTAGTATATCATTTTTGGAGAAATGTCTGTTTAAGTCCATTGATTAATTTTTGACTGGGGTACTGTATTTTTTGGTTGTTGTTGAGTCGTAGACGTTCTTTTTATATGCCCTTATTATTAACCTCTTTTCAGGTGTATGATTTGCAAATGATCTCTCATTCCATAGATTGCCTTTCACTCTGTTTTTTGTCTCCTTTGATGCACAGAAGGTTATTAATTTTAATGTAATCTAATTTGTCTATTTTTATTCTCTTGCCTGTGCTTTTGGTGTCATATCTAGGAAATCCTTGTCAAATACAGTGTCATGAAGCTTTTACTTCTAAGAGTTTTCTTCTAAGAGTTTTATAGTTTTAGGTCTTGCATTTAGGTGTTTGGTCTATTTTGAATTAATTTTTATATGGTATAAGGTATAAGTCTGGCTTCAGTCTTTTGCAGGTGAATATTTGGTTTTCTCAACCAAATATGTTTGTTAGGGGGACTTTCATTTTCTACATTTAATGGTCTTGGCACTCTTGTCAAAAATCATTTTATGATTTTTGTTAGTTATGGGCATATGGATGTTATTTCTGGGTTCTCCCTTATAGCCCATTGATCTATATGTCTGCCTTTATGCCAGTACTACATTGTTTTGGTTACTATAGACTTACAATAAGTTTTGAAACTGTCACTTCAGTTTCATAGCAACAGGTTTAGAGAAAAAGAAGGTGGCCAGATTAAGGAAATCTATATGGTGCGGGATAGAGACTAGATTTAAGGGAAATTGAAAAAATATAATACACACATATAAATCTGATCCATTTTCCAGATTCAAACTGGAATTGAATTTGCACCTCAAATGTTTCAACATGATGGGTGATAATCTTCGGTTCTCTGTTATTTCAGAGTCTTCCCTGTCTTGAGTGCATTAAAGCTCCATTCCAGAGCTTATGTGTCAGCTGGAAATTTTTGGCAGAATGGCAGACTAAACACCATGATCAACACCTCTGATTGGAACTAAAAACCTATGTGAAATAGAAACAATATTTCTTTTAACATTCTCCAGAAATGAAAGGAAGGAGTATGTAGAGACCAGGTAGAAAGGAGAATAAGAAATATGATAAATAAGTTAGTACCAGTACTGACTTGCGACCTGAGACTTAATACTGAAACCTAATAATATTGAATTCTGACTCAGTGGTGAAAAGGTGGCATGGAAATGTAGAGATAAAACCTCCCCAATGTAGGAAGTCTAACAAGGTCCCCCATATAAATGTAGAACCTCAAAAAGCTGCTTTATAAATATGAATGTGGATAAGAAAAAAAAAACAATTCAGAATATAGCAAGGATAAAAAATTTACCTTTGTTGCTGAGCAAAGGGGGGAACTATTTCCTGAGAATTATAACCTTGTTCTCATGTGAGTTTGAGGTCAGAATTCATGTTAACTATATAGTCTAAAAAAAGTTCAAGGAGGGAATTTCATTGAAAATAGTTCTGGGCTAATTAGAAGCTGTATTGCTTTTCTTTTATTCTTTGAAGAAAAACAACTGCAACTCATGCCAACAAAATTCCAAAAGATGAAGTTGCAAAGTTGCTCAGTCAAAAATCACAGAACAAACAGGGAAATTGGGTACCATGAATAAAGGCTGGTGAAAATAACTGAAAACAGCATCAGACTTTTAAAATAATTTAGTTATTGTAATTACCAAATATGTAATTCAGATGAACGATGTTCAATATATTTAAAGAAATAAAAGGAAAGCTTGAAAGTATGAGAAATAAGAAACTACAAAAATGATCAAAATGATTCATATAAAATAATCAAATTGAATTTCTAGAGAAGGAAAATTTAATAACTGAAATTAAAGACTCACTAGAAAAGATCAAGGTAGTCCAAAATGCTGTACTTGGATGCAATCTCAAAAATGACAGAATGATCTCTGTTCATTTATATGGCAAACCATTCAATAACACAGTAATCCAAGTCTATGCCCCAACCACTAATGCCAAAGAAGCTGAAGTCGAATGGTTCCATGATGATCTACAGACCCTCTAGAACTAACACCAAAAAAGATGTCCTTTTCATCATAGAGGACTGGAATGCAAAAGTAGGAAGTCAAGAGATACCTGGAGTAACAGGAAATTTTGGCCCTAGAGTATAAAATGAAGCAGGGCAAAGGCTAACAGACTTTTGCCAAGAGAACACACTGGTCATAGCAAACACCCTCTAGCAATAACACAAAAAATGACTACACATGGACATCACCAGATGATCAGTACTGAAACCAGATTGATTATATTCTTTGCAGCTGAAGATGGAGTTCTATACAGTCAATAAAAACAAGACTGGGAGCTGACTATGGCTCAGATCATGAACTCCTTATTGCAAACTTCATTTAAGTTCAGTTCAGTGGCTCAGTCATTGACTGAACTCAGTTGGCTCAGTTCAGTCAAAGAGCCAACTCTTAGCGACCCCATGGGCTACAGCATGCCAGGATTCCCTATCACCAACTCCTAGAGCTTGCTCAAACTCATGTCCATCGAGTCAGTGATACCATGCAACCATTTCTTCCTCTGTTGTCCTCTTCTCCTCCTACCTTCAATCTTTCCCACCATCAGTGAGTCAGCTGTTCACATCAGGTGGCCACAGTATTGGAGCTTCAGCATCAGTCCTTCCAGTGAATATTCAGGACCGACTTCCTTTAGGATTGACTGGTTGGATCTCCTTGCAGTCCAAGGGACTCTCAAGTCTTCTCCAATACTACAGTTCAAAAGCATTGGTTCTTTGGTGCTCAGCTTTCTTTATGGTCCAACTCTTGCATCCATACATGACTACTGGAAAAACTGTAACTTTGACTAGATGGACCTTGGTCAATGAAGTAATGTCTCTGCTTTTTAATATACTGTCTAGTTTGGTCATAGCTTTTTTTCTTATTGCAAAATCCAGAGTTAAATAGAAGAAATTGGGAAAACTACCAGACCATTCAGGTATGACCTAAATCAAATCCTTTACAATTATACAGTGGAAATGCAAATAAATTCAAGGGATTAGGACTGATAGAGTTCCTGAAGCACTATGTACAGAGGTTCGTGACAGGAGGCAGTGATTAAAACCATCCCTAAGAATAAGAAATGCAAAAGGGCAAAATGGTTGTCTGAGGAGGCCTTACAAATAGTTGAGAAAAGAAGAGAAGCAAAAGGCAAAGGAGAAAAAGAAAGATATATCCATTTGAATGCAGAGTTCCAAAGAACAGCAAGGAGAGATAAGATAGCCTTCCTAAGTGATCAGTGCAAAAAAATAGAGGAAAACAATAGAATGAGAAAGGCTAGAAATCTCTTCAAGAAAATTAGATATACCAAGGGGAAATTTCATGCAAAGATGGGCACAATAAAGAACAGATACGGTCTGGACCTAACAGAGGCAGAATATATTAAGAAGTGGCATAAATACACAGAAGAACTATACAAAAAAGACCTTCATGACCCAGATAACCATGATGGTGTGATCTCTCACCTAGAGTCAGACTTCCTGGAATGTGAATTCAAGTGGGCATTAGGAAGCATTATACTAACAAAGCTAGTGGAGATGAAGGAATTCCAGCTGAGCTATTTAAAATCCTAAAAGATGATGTTGTGAAGGTGCTTTATTCAATATGCCAGCAAATTTTGAAAACTCAGCAGTGGCTACAGGACTGGAAAAGTTCAGTTTTCATTCCAATCCCAAAGAAAGGCAATGCCAAAGAATGTTCCAACTACCACACAATTGCACTCATCTCACATGCTAGCAAAGTAATGCTCAAAATTTTCCAAGTGAGGCTTTGACAGTATGTGAACTGAGAACTTCCAGATATTCAAGCTGGATTCAGAAAAGGCAGAGGAACCAGAGATCAAATTGCCAACATCTGCTGGATCATAGAAAAATCAAGAGAGTCCCAGAAAAACATCTATTTCTGCTTTATTCACTATGCCAAAGGCTTTGACTGTGTAGATCACAGCAAACTGTGGAAAATTCTTCAAGAGATGGGGATACCAGACCACCTGACCTGCCTCCTGAGAAATATGTATGCAGGTCAGGAAGCAATAGTTAGTACCAGTCACGGAACAACAGAGTGTTTCCAAATTGGGAAAGGGGTACATCAAGTCTGTATATTGTCACCTTGCTTATTTAACTTATATACAGAGTACAACATATGAAATGTTGGTCTGGATGAAGCACAAGCAATAACCTCAGATATGCAGATGATACACCCTTATGGCAGAAAGTGAAGAGGAACTAAAGAGCCTCCTGATGATGGTAAAAGAGGAGAGTGAAAAAGCTGACTTAAAACTCAACATTCAAGAACAAAAATGATGGCATCCAGCCCCATCACTTCATGGCTCATAGATGGGGAAACAATGGAAACAGCGACAGACTTTATTTTCTTGGACTCCAAAATCACTGTAGATGGTGATGCAACCATGAAATTAAAAGACTCTTCCTCCTTGGAAGAAAAGCTATAACAAAACTAGACAGCATATTAAAAAGCAGAGACATCACTTTCTGACAAATGTCCGTCTAGTCAAAGCTGTGGTTTTTCTAGTAGTCATGTATGGATGTGAGAGTTGGACCAAAAAGAAAGCTGAGCACTGAAGAATTGATGCTTTTGGACTGTGGTGTTAGAGAATTCTTAAGAGTCCCTTGAACAGCAAGAAGATCAAATCAGTCAATTCTAAAGGAAATCAGTCTTGAATATTCATTGGAAGGACTGATGCTGAAGCTGAAGGTCCAATATTTTGGCCACATGATGTGAACAGCTGACTCACTGGAAAAGACCCTGATGCTGGGTAAGATTGAAGGCAGGAAGAGAAGGGGACAACAGAGGGTTAGATGGTTGGATTGCATCGCTGACTTAATGGACACGAGTTTGAGCAATCTCCGGGAGTTGGTGATGGACAGGGAAGCCTGGCGTGCTGCAGTCCCTGGGGTCACAAAGGGTCAGACACAACTGAGCAACTGAACTGAACTGAAGTACTTTTTAAGACAAATATAACTAGCCCACAAACATCCTTATTAAAGTCTGTCCTGAAGGATAAATTTCACATGAAAGGAAAGTGGTCGTAGATGGAAGGCCTGGGACAAAGAGATGGGTGATGAGCACAGGAAGCAGTATTTGGGTGGGAGCAAATTCCTGGTGGCTCAGTAGGACAGAATTCACCTGCCAATGCAGGAGATGCCTGTTTGATTCCTGGGTCAGGAAGATCCCCTAGAGAAGGAAACAGCAACCCACTCTAGTATTGTTGCCGGGGAAATCTCCTGGACAGAGGAGCCTGGCGTGCTACCATCCATGGGTTTGCATAAGAGTTGGACACGACTTAGAGACTAAACAGCAACTGCAACTAGTGAACACTGACTGTATAAAAGTAAGGACTGGGATGGAGAATCAAAGTAAATTGTCCTAGGTTCTTGTAATTTGGGGTAATATGGCATCAGTATTAGTTAACTTTGGATTTACATAATTTTATTATGTAAATTATTTACTTATGTAGTTTGCACCTGCATGTTAAAATTGCTAAAGTAACCATGAAAGAGCAAATGCAGATCATGTAAATGTCACTTCCAAACAAATGGGGCAAATAGAATGAGAAAAAGAGACTTAATAACACAGAATAGAAGAAAATCTTAGAAGTATAAAATAGCAGAGAAATAGAAAATGTACCATAAAAAATGGTAGAAATATCAAAATCTAATTGTGACATTAATTGTTATAAATAAGACAAACTCTCCAATCAAAAAACAAAGGTTCCAGGCTGGATTAAAAGTTAAGTTGAATGCTACTTATAAAAGATATACTTAAAACATAAGGACATTGGAAAATGGAAAAAAATAAAGGAGAGAAAATATCTCATGCAGATTCTAATGAAAATAAATCTGAGATTGCTATGTTAATTTCAGATGGAAACATTGCTAGAGATATGTAGAGGTATCATATAATCAAAATTCAAATTGCTAAGAAGACATTACGTTTCAAAAATGCACTATATCTTTATAAGTTACACATCCAAATAGGGGAGATATTAGGTGAAGTAGGTAGATCCATCATAGCATTTGGAAGTTTATCATACTTGTCTCAGTAACTGATGAAAGAGCGAGAGGTTATATTAGTAAGGTTATGGAAGGCTTGAACAACACAATTCATGAATTTAATTTAATGGGCATATGTAGACCTCTGCAGCCAACATCTGCAGAGCAAAATTCTTTCAAGGGCACATGACACATGTGTGATCATCATCCATTTACTAAGCCATGCAACAGATCTCAGCCAATCTCAAGGGGTCATTAGTATACAGACCACATCCTCTGACCACAATGCAATTACATTATAAAACAATAACATTAACAAAAAAAGGCTGTATGTTTAGAAAGTAAGAAATATACATCCAAGTAAGTCATTTGTCAAAGGGGAAATTACAAAGTATTTAGAATTGCATGACAATAATAGTTTATATATCAAAACTATGGGATATAGCCAATGAAGTACTTTGAAAGAAATGTTTAGACTTAAATACTTATAAAATAAGAAAAGCTCAAAATCAATAAACTAAGTTCTGGTTTTAGAAATCAGAAAAGCAGAGCAGTATAACCTCACCTCCCCCCAAAAAACATAGAAGGGAAGAAGTAATCAAGATAATGGAGAAGGCAATGGGACCCCACTCCAGTACTCTTGCCTGGAAAATCCCATGGACGGAGAAGCCTGGTAGGCTGCAGTCCATGGGGTCACTAGGAGTCGGACATGACCGAGCGACTTCACTTTCACTTTTCACTTTCATGCATTGGAGAAGGAAATGGCAATCCACTCCAGTGTTCTTGCCTGGAGAATCCCAGGGACGGGGGAGCCTGGTGGGCTGCTGTCTATGGGGTCGCACAGAGTCGGACACGACTGAAGCTACTTAGCAAAAAAAAAAAAAAAAAAATCAAGATAAAGGTAGAAATGAATAGAATGGAAAACACGCAGTAGAGAAAACACTGGAGTGGGTTGCCAACATAAAGGTAATTCAGCATTCACTGTTTAATAGTCATTGTGTTAAATGCAGTATCTCCAGTGGGAAATGTTGCTGGGAAAATGCTGAGTGAACCCAAGTGGGGAGAGAGTTGCCAGTGCAGATGGGTTATCTAAGATTCCAGAAGACCTAAAGTGGAACTGAAAGGTTTCTGTGACACATCTTTGAAAGCTTGCTGAGAAGCAGTCAGGATGGCATGAGCAGTAGGTATAGTGATAAGCATGGGAAATCAGGTTAGATGGGGAACTTGAAGAGACTCTTGGATGGGGGTGAAAGGGATGCGCACGGAAGGGGTAAAGCAGGAAAAGAATGGGTACAAGGTTGCACTTCAGACTGCTGTCTAGAGCTTGGGAAATCCTGAGCTCTTCCCTCTAGCTCTCTGACCTGGGATCTCGGCTCTCAGCTGGAGCCGACTGTCCTCTTGGTATTTCTTTTTGGAGCACCGCCCGTGTTATGTCAAAGCTCACAGGGAAAGCCTCTGAATATGGGAACATAAACAGCTATTCTCACTCCCAAACATGGTTAAAACCCAAATGACCCACTGCTCAATTTCAAGCCTTCAAAATAATTCCTTGACTGAGGGACTTGCCTGGTAGTCCAGTGGTTAAGAATCTGCTTCCCAGTGGAGGCAACACAGGTTCAATCCCTGGTGGGGAGCTAAGATCCCACATGTTACAGGGCACCTAAGCCTATACACCACAACTGAGACCCAGCATAGCCAGAAAAAAAAAAAAAAATTCCATGACTATCTTTACTTCCTTTCTTTATTCTGCTCATTCTCATATCTGTTTTTCTCCCCCCCTACCCCCTTTCCAAACCTCCTCCCTCCCTCTCCCTTCCTTCCTTCCTCCCTTCCTTCTGGCCTCACACTTTCCCTCATATGCCAAACATTGTTGAGTTCTCACTGTGGTGTAGACCAGGGATCAACAGACTTTTTCTGTAAAAGGCCAGGTAGTAAATATTTTAGGCTTTGGAGGCCATATGGTCTCTGTCACAACTACTCAACTCTGAGTTGTATTGTGAAAGCAGCCCTAGACAATACATAAACAAATGGGCGTGTCTGTGTTCCAGTAAAATTTATAGACACTGAAATTTGAATTTCATGTCATTTTCACAGGTCACAAACTATTATTCTTCCTTTCATTCTTTCCAACCACTTAAAACTATAAACCGCGTTCTTAGATCATGGGCTATACAAACAGGCAATGGGCCTAGGGCTGTAGTTTACTGACCCCTAATATAGAATTCTAGAAAAAATAGTCTAAATGCCAGCCCTGCATTCTTGCATCTCTGTTGCTATGGCATGAGTCCATGATACCCCTGAGTGCATGACTGCTACCCAACAGTGTGAGGACAGGTTAGAAATAAGTGGCAGGAGTCGTGAGGAGAAAGGGGAGACTGCCCCTGGAGAAGGTGACATTTGTCCTGCCCCTTGAAGGATGGGTGGGTTTAGATGGTTTATAATTAGACTACCTTCCAATTCTCCAATTCTCTTCATTTTTGAACTTGAAACCTCAGTCATGACCCCTCTCTCCTGACTTTGAAAGTCACTGGACTTTCTCAGTAGGCATAGATTCAGCTACAACCCAGATTCCTTCCTCTCGGATGTCCCTCCTTACCTGTGATATGAAACCCTTGCAGGATGTATGTGAGAGAGCTGTGCTGTTGAGGGTCTGAGCTCAAGAGGCAGAAATCCAGCTGAGTTCTGCCCTCACAGAACTTGGCTCACACGAGCGATTCTCAGAGCCAGGGTTTCTGAGTAGAAGACTAGGGACCTGCTTCCAGTTTCTTGTCAAGACCTCATCTAAGAAATCCATTCAGATGGCCCCATTTGGACCTGTCTCAGTCCTTTACAACTGGACATGACCCAGCCAGAGTACCAAAAAGCAGGCTCTGCTTTTTCAGCATCAGTTTTCCACTTCCTTTCCCTCCCTCCCTCTTTCCCTTCTCTTCTTTCTTTAAGCCTTCACAAAAGGCCAGGGTACTGAAATATGAATTGATTGTGCAAAACCAACTAAAATCTACCTGGGGCAATATACAGATTTTTCATTTATCTCCCTCAACATCTTCCAGTACTTGAATGTGTGTTTAAAGGATAGGAGTCCTAATTCATCACACAGATCATAAGAGATGCTGTGGCTTCTATCTTGGAAGTTCTAATGATTAGATGGCATTGTTATTTATAGCTGGGGCCCAAGGGCTGGGATAGCCCTAAGAAGGAGCCTGACTCCTGCTGGCATTTTTTATGATGAGAGAGTGGGTCTTTACTTCATGTCCCAGTACCATCATGTAGTAAAAAGAACACTGAACTTGAACATTTAGAACTGGAATAAGATTCCAGTTTGATTACCTACTATGTTTATTACCTTGGGAAAATTACTTAACCTCTTAGAAAGTCCAGTACAGCTACCTGTTCTTTATGGGGAACACATGTATACCTGTGGCGGATTCTTTTCAATATTTGGCAAAACCAATACAATATTGTAAAGTTTAAAAATAAAATAAAATTAAAAAAAAATAAAATTTTTGAAAGCACTAAAAAAATAAAATAAAATAGAGATAGCCATTTTTAAATCATGAGTTCTTAAGAGGGCACTGTGAGATAACAGATGTAAAAGTGCCTTGCAAAGTATGAAGTTGGGGAACCTTTCTAGAGTGGTCATCAGACTACCCAAGACTCTTCTAAGGACCTTGCTAAAGAAGGCGATGAATGTCAAAGAGAGCAAAATTATTCCTTGAACTGGTGTAAGACTCTGCTTAACAATTTCCCACTTTCCTGTTTCTTTCAGTGGCTCTTTTCTTAGTCTAATAAATGTCTCCTTTCTCTAGATACCTCACAACTGTTTGTCTCTAAGGCCTGTGATGTGGTCCACAACATGGTACCCTCAAATATGGTGACTTGGCATGTAGAATGTTTTAAAGTGAAAGAATTTGAAAATGACAGGTGCAGAATGGGCTCCCTGATCTCCCCCTTCCTCCCTGAGGCAGGTCAAGAGATCACTGTATGAGAGGTGCCCTTCCTGTAGCACCCTTATCTCTGAAGACAAGGAATATAGGGACACCATGAGGAGTCAAAACAGATAAGACTTGTTTCCTTAGTTTTCTACCCGTAAGTCATACCCCTTTATCCTATCACATTTTCCCATGACTTTCCACTCTTCATCAAGCCTAGTATAAAAATGCTCAGGCTTAACTGCTTTAGTTAAGCAGTTAACTATTTTAGTTATGAAGACTCCTATGTCATGTGAAATTTCTTTTAAATTGGTATGCTTTTTCTTCTCTAACTGGTCTTTGTCAGTGTAATTTCCTTCCTAAGGGGATCAATGAAAAGTTTTTACTTCCTTTAAAGGTGTTTATCAATTTGTTTTGATACACCCTTCCCTATTCCACTGTGACTCTGCTGGAAATTTGACTCCGCTGGAAATTTGGCTCTGCTTTGAAGGGCATCTTCTTCCAAGAACTGTCCTACAACTTCAGCCTCTAGACAGAGAAGGATTGCTACTCTGAGTTGCACTCTTTGGAATGCAATCACACAGTTTCTTGTTATTATGTACTTCTTGGGTGACTGTATGTGCAGAGACTAAATGCTTTGAAATTGAGTCACTCAATGCCTAGGGAGTCCTGGGCCCACAGTTAGTAATTGATAGTTGTTTAATGAAAAGTAAGTTAGACCATGTAGATCACCTGAATTTGACATTTTCCCCAGGTGTGTGGAGGTCTCCTGGGTTCTGTGTTTGTTCTCTGTGAGACTGGTCTCCAGGAGTTGTTAGCAGAGCCTTAGCATGTTTAAGTTGTTGTTCAGCTCTTTCCATAACCACCTGAACCACATACATGGTGCCCAAGAGAAATCAGGTCTGAATCAAGGCTGCCAGTGTGGTTCCTTGTCCCCCCTGGAGCTGACCAGAGGTGCCCACCTTCAGATACTTTCACAGGCACTGAGGTCCTTTAGAGCCTCTTAGATTAAGTGCTGTTGCTGAATAATTTGGGGTGTTGAATAAAGTGGGTCCTTTTTACAGAGAGACAAAACTATTTTACCTGTTTTGGCTGCTGAAATAATATTAAAATGCAGGGTGCGATCAGCTTAACTACTAGGGGGAAGGAGAAGGGTATTCACAAACTGATTTCTCTTCTTGGAGGAAATTCTGTTTTTTTGGCTGTTCTCCCTGGTCTAGAGTGTCTTAGAGTCCGCTCCTTCTGAGATGGGCCTCTGCTGCTGTGGGAGCAGCCGAAACTTTGGTCTGTCCTCCTAGAGAAGGTGAGAGGGTCCAGTTAACTCATCAACACTCTTAGACAGCGACTGATTGCCTGTTTAATGTTCATGAGTGCCTGAATCATTACATGAACAAAGTTGTTTTCATCTACCAGTGGCTCTCAAGGCTGGCTCTACATCAGAATCACCTGGGAGAGCGTTGGTGGAAAGAGAGACGCTAGTGCCCTACACCCTAGAGAGTCTGACTTAATTAGTCTGGGGTGGTATGGACACTGGTGGTTCTTTTAAAAAAAAGCTCCCCAGATGACTTTAAATTACAGTTAGGGGTGGAAACTCCTGTTCTCCAGAAGGGGACAGCAAACATTTTCTGTCAAGGGTCAGATAGTAAATATTTTAGTTTTTGCAGGCCACACAATTCTGTGACAATTACTCAGCTCTCTCATGGCAGCACCAAAACGGCCATCAGTGGATATAGCTGTGTTCCAATAAAACTTTATTTTCCAAAACAAGCAGTGGGCAAGATTTGGCCAGCTGACTGTAATTTGCTGACTCCTGCTCTAGTCTAGACTATTGCATTTATGAAGACGAGGCACTGTGCTTTATGAAGTTCAACTCTGGGTCCCTGGCAAAGTGACCTGGCATGCAACAGACACTCCATAAATGCTTATTAAATTAAATTGAGTTTAGTGAGTTTATTGTACTCATGGTGTAATACCTGAGAAGGAGATAGAGTGGCTAGCCTTGGGAAAAAAAATTATAGCATTTGGGGTAGAAAATGTTTATGGCTTAATGCTTTGGGACAATTCATGTAAAAACTGGTTTAACTTTATTAAAACTTTATTGAACTCTTTAGTGAAACTTTTCAAAATAGATTGATATTAAGTTGTGTGTTTGTGTGGCAGTGGGGAGAGAGATGAGATTTTCCAAAGTTTTTATTGGTCTATGCCTATTAAATATATGTGTGTGTGTTCAGTCATGTCCGACTCTTTGCAACCCTATGGACGGTAGTCCGCCAGGCTCCTCTGTCCATGAGATTTTCCAGGTAAGAATACTAGAGTGGGTTGCCATTTACTACTCCAGGGTATCTTTCCAACCAGGGATTGAACCTCTCTCTTGTGTCTCCTGCATTGGCAGGAGGATTCTTTACCACTGTACCACCTGGGAAGGCAACATAAAATATATATAGCAACCAAGGGAACACCCATAATTGGTCAATCAATGACTCAGTTTATGAAAAATCTGTTAAGTCATTTGTCTAAACTTCCCAGCCAATTCAATCAAACTGATGCCATAGTAACCTTCTGCTGCTGCTAAGTCGCTTCAGTCATGTCCGACTCTGCGCGACCCCATAGACGGCAGCCCACTAGGCTCCCCCATCCCTGGGATTCTCTAGGCAAGAACACTGGAGTAAGCAAAATCTCTATGTTTCGATGTTGACAATACACTGGTTAGAAAAAATATATGTAGGTCCTTAAGTGTTGCTTTGGTGGACATGAGAAGCAGGTATTAGCTACAAAATGCCTGCGTTCAGTTAGCGAGGTACTCGGTAAGAAGTGGAGGCTCACAGCCTTTGCGTCATGGCCTCAGATGTGACCAAATGACCCCAGGGATGAGGACACGGAGACGATCTCCAGAGAGCAGTTTAAAAAACAAAACAAAATGCATTGAAAGTTTCTACAAAGAAATTACTCCTGTATATAGATGCTTAGAAAACAAGGCCAGGCATCCATTTTTTCTTTTCCTCTTTGGTCAAATGTATCAGTCTTGGTTTTAATCCAAGTCTATACATCAGTTGCAATACAGAGACATCATTTATGTGACTTGGCTCCTCTTGATAGCTTCAGTTCAGTTCAGTTCAGTCACTCAGTCGTGTCCGACTCTTTGCGACCCCATGAATTGCAGCACGCCAGGCCTCCCAGTCCATCACCAACTCCCAGAGTTTACTCAAACTCATGTCCATCGAGTCGGTGATGCCATCCAGCCATCTCATCCTCTGTCGTCTCCTTCTCCTCCTGCCCCCAATCCCTCCCAGCATCAGAGTCTTTTCCAATGAGTCAACTCTTCACATGAGGTGGCCAAAGTATGGAGTTTCAGCTTTAACATCAGTCCTTCCAATGAACACCCAGGACTAATCTCCTTTAGAATGGACTGGTTGGATCTCCTTGCAGTCCAAGGGACTCTCAAGAGTCTTCTCCAACACCACAGTTCAAAAGCATCAATTCTTCGGCGCTCAGCTTTCTTCACAGTCCAACTCTCACATCCATACATGACCACAGGAAAAACCATAGCCTTGACTAGATGGACCTTTGTTGGCAAAGTAATGTCTCTGCTTTTGAATATGCTATCTAGGTTGGTCATAACTTTCCTTCCAAGGAGTAAGCGTCTTAATTTCATGGCTGCAGTCACCATCTGCAGTGATTTTGGAGCCCAAAAAATAAAGTCTGCCACTGTTTCCACTGTTTCCTATCTATTTGCCATGAAATGATGGGACCAGATGCCATGATTTTCGTTTTCTGAATGTTGAGCTTTAAGCCAACTTTTTCACTCTCCTCTTTCACTTTCATCAAGAGGCTTTTTAGTTCCTCTTCAATTTCTGCCATAAGGGTGGTGTCATCTGTATATCTGAGGTTATTGATATTTTCCTCGGCAATCTTGATTCCAGCTTGTGCTTCTTCCAGCCCAGCGTTTCTCGTGATGTACTCTGCATATAAGTTAAATAAGCAAGGTGACAATATACAGCCTTGATGTACTCCTTTTCCTATTTGGAACCAGTCTGTTGTTCCACGTCCAGTTCTAACTGTTGCTTCCTGACCTGCATATAGGTTTCTCAAGAGGCAGGTCAGGTGGTCTGGTATTCCCATCTCTTTCAGAATTGTCCACAGTTTATTGTGATCCACACAGTCAAAGGCTTTGGCATAGTCAATAAAGCAGAAGTAGATGTTTTTCTGGAACTCTCTTGCTTTTTTGATGATCCAGCAGATGTTGGCAATTTGACCTCTGGTTCCTCTGCCTTTTCTAAAACCAGCTTGAACATCTGGAAGTTCACGGTTCACGTATTGCTGAAGCCTGGCTTGGAGAATTTTGAGCATTACTTTACTAGCGTGTGAGATGAGTGTAATTGATAGGAGCTTAGGATTCCTAAATTCTGATGGCCTGATTGTGGAAAGGGGACTGTGCATGTGTGTGAATGGTGACACCAGCATCCTGGGGCTCAGTTAGTCTTTGGAAGGAGTAGGTAATACCCAGGGACATCTAATTCAGTGGGACTGGCACATGCAGAATATTTCATCTAAAACTTTTCCTTGATTGTGGTTGGAGACTTTGTACATGGGATAATCTGTGGGCTCAAATTGCCTCTGGAAAGAGCCTCCTGCTAGGGGGCCATGGTGTAGACAAACCACAGAGAGGAGGAAGGGGTTATAAACAGTGAGTTCTGCACATTATGTGAGCACAGTAATCTGTTATTAGTGTAAAGCTTATTGAAAGTAGAGGGTGTGTATCTATGGCCAAGCAGCAGGGAGAGGATGTTAAAGTTTTGATGGAAAACTAAAATTGCTCAGGAAAATCTAAATTGCTCAGGAGAATGTTCCTTTCTCCACGTATGTCTTTTAAATTGAATTTCCTTTTAGGCAATACGTTGTCCTTTTACCCAGGACAGAACCTGGAGGGGTCTGAGTCTTTAAGCTCCTGGTATTTCTTTGCATGATTGTTAACAGGAGTCCCTTGGGAAGCATGCTTTTCCATGCATGTGTCCTGTATTGTCTTTTCTTTTCCCTCCTCCTCCCACCCCTTCTCCTTACTGCAGAGGTAGCAATCCTCCTGCTATTAGCAAGATGTCTATTATAGTGTCATTAAAAAAGCCATAGTCAGTGCAAGGAATGACTCATGTCATGGAGGACTTAATAATTCACTGTAATAAAAGTTTAAAGTTTTATGATAAACCACTCTCAGGGGAGTTAAATATAATCCTTAGCAGGTCACACACTGACTACAAAGCTTACATTTGTAATGGTAATTTGAATTTACTACACTGCCTTTAGTTTTTAAGCGTTTGTGTGTCATTAGACCTTATAAATTGATTTATATATTTCAACTCCAGTATAATTCTGCATAAAGGTACAATAAATTTTATGGATTGGAGATATGGCATCTAAAACATTTTAATAAAATTATTGTTCTAAATTCACTTAACTGGCATTGATGAAAAGCTGAAGCAAAGATGCCAACATTTCAGAACTTTCACGAACTGGATGAGGTGGGAGTGGCAGCTGCAGGTGGGGGGTTGCTGGGTGTAATTCCTTATGGCCCCCTCCTTGCTTTGTCAGCAGAGAGAGACCTCTGGGGCCATTCTTGAAAGGGTGCCCACTGCCATGCAGCCTGCCGTGTGTGGGGACTTCAAAGCTCTGGGTAATGCACTGCTGATGAGTTTGTTGGAGAGGGGAGCCAATTGCATCCATCAGAAGGACCTTTCTGTTATTTGTGGAACTAAATGGAATTCTGGCTTTTCAAGGAAACGAAAGGAAGCTTGTCTAAGCCAGCAGTGTTTACCTACTCAGCATTGAGGGCAGATCACCTAGTCCTTAATTTATTTTCTCCTCCAATTTCTAAAAGGAATACGTTAAAAAAAGCAGCCCCCCCCCAAAAAAATACACACACACACACACACACACACACACACAAAACCAATCTGCTTTAGAGTGAAATGCTAGGGGGCTGCTGTATCCCCCTTGGGGTTTGCTTGGCTGCCTTGGCCCCTGGCTTCCCAGGCCTTTGGCCTCACTGGCCATACTTTTGAGGAATGTGTCTCGGCCACATTCTCCCTTTCCCTTTATTAGAAAAATACAGGTCAAATAAACCGGATTATGAAAAGTGAAAACCAAAACCTACAAAAACAGAACCCTTGTTTGTTTCACGGGCTTGGATCCAAATGGCACCGAGGCAAGCTCCTGAAAGCAGAGGAGGGAACCGCCCCTCCCCATTCCCCTCCCACCCTTGCCCCCAGATCCTCCTATTAACTTTTCACTTCTTCTCATTGGTCTTATTTCAGCTAGCTGGTCAGGAGTGAGTTGTGATTAATTATATTTTCCTTCTGACTTTGCAGATTCAGGGGCGATCACTCATTGGCCTCTTTCCTGTGAGAACTGTTTACATTTGGCAGTGTGCTTTTAAGTCACTGAAAGCGGTGCTGAATTTGGCTAAAAATACTTGATAAACTATACCGTCTGTTTTAGGGCTTTAAATAATTATCCAACCTTTTTTTTTTTTTTTCTTTTTGCATACAGCTTCCCCCAGTGCAGATCTTCAGAACCTTTTGTCTAATCCTATGTATAGGCCTTCCCATAATGAAACTTAAAGAGGTCTTGGCTGGCACTGGTGGCCAGTTCCCTTCATGTTCCCTGTGCCACTTGCACATTAGAAAAGCTTTATCCCTTCATTGGGGGCAGGATGTTTTTTGTTAGAAAAGCATCAAGGTAAACCTCCAGGGGCCCTCAGGACTCAGTGGGTGTGTCACTGTTAAATGACCCTGCCAGCTGGACAGGTTGAGGTACAATTTATTGGAAATATATTAAAAGTGTATTGGGAAATGATTCTTAAAAATGTTCCCACTGCTGGTGTGATACAGATTAGAACCCCAGTGTGCAATGGAGAAAAATTAAATTGTAACAAGAAACCCCTGATGGTACAATGATGGCTTGTAGGGAAGAGGGTTGAATTCAAGGGACTAAAGGGAGAAAATTCAGCTTCCAAAGACTTTGTATCTAGGGCCCAAGCCAGGTCTGCACAGGGCAGCGGACAGGACAGGTGGGAACACTTTCATCTGACAACTGACGTCTGTGTGCATTTTCCGGGTAGTCAAATTATCAGCCTCTGCATTCTCCTCTCTCTCCATGGCCCCCTCCTTAGTGACATCCCCAGAGAATCAGAGTTGGGACCTTATGCAGCCTTACGCATAGACACATTTAGCAGCTACTTGTATGATATGATTTATGCAGCAGGAAAAAGTTTCTGGCTGGAATGGCTACCATTCAACTTGTTCTTTCCCCCAAAGCAAAGACTCTCCGGGAATCTCTATTTAAAATGCAAATGGACCAGAGAAAGGGAGTAGACATTTATCAGTCATCAACACCATGGTGAGAATTAGCTGATCAGAACCTAAAAGAGGACACACAACAGAGGAATTTAGTAGAGGAGGAAGAATTTGCTTAAGGTAGGCAAGCCAGAGTGGTACACTGCAGAGAGAGCCTGGGGTTGTCAGGAAAGGTGGAAAGACTGTGGGGAGTGGCGTGGGGGAAGGACCAAGAATGGAGAGACTACAGAAAGGAAATGTAGCAGACCCATCAAAGTGAATTTGACCAACCTTGGATTTTGCCTTAGAATTGTCCTTCAGATGACATGAGCAGTTCTACAAATTTTGTCACTTAGAGTTTTGCCCTAGAAATCTCATCTTGTATCTCTGAAATTTTCTTGGTCCATTAGGAGATGACCTTAGGTACAGTAAACTCTAAATTTACAAAAATATTAAACATATATGATAAATATAAAAATATGCAAAGCACTTTCACATATGCCCCTTTGATTATTTTCATGATCAGCGTGGCACACAGTGGATGCTTAACAAATATTTACTCGTATGAACTGAATATGTAGAACTGGTGTTATTACCAGTCTCATTTTATGGATGAAGAAATTGAACCTCAGAGGGGTTGAGTTGCCCAAGATCAAGCAGCTAATCAGTGCTGAAGCCTATTTCCATTCTTAGAATGCCCCACCACCTGCCTTTCATCAGGCCTAGAGGCCCCCTTGCAATACCCTACTTTGGCTTGCCTTCCTTAGCTAGGTCAAAAGCAGTGCTTTCAACTTTTGTAGTTCTGACTCCCAAGGCCAGCTTTTCTTCCTTGCCTTTGTATGAGAATAGGATTGAGCAAGGCTCTGTATGCTTTATCCTATTAAATCAGGGCCATGTAGAGAAATTGAATGTGATCTACAAGGCATGTCCTTGACCCTTTAATTACAATTTGCTGTACTTCTAGGTCCTCAGTTGCCCAACCAGATAGACTTTTCTATCCAACTTGAGGCCTTGAACAATATTTTAATTGAAAATAACTCAGATGTCTAAAACTAGAATTGGTGGCCCATATTCTTATACCATGTGTGATAAGACATGTTCATTAGGAGCACTGTTTGAACCAAGAATTGGGTCCCCCAAAAGCCAATGTCTAACAGCCAAGTGACCCAAAAGTAGTGCATTCGAAGTGGAGAGGGATGATGGGGAAAATGCCCTTGATATTCTTGAGGGGCAACTTAATGCCAGGAGCCAGAGTGCTAGATGGTAAAAACAAGTCCAGAGTGGCATGATAGAGAGGTGAGAGGCCTGGGGTGATTATCTCAAGACACTAATGGGTGCTTGCATAATCAGGTGACTGTGGATAGTGTTTGGAGATTCAAGTTGGTTTAATGGTAGGGAGCAGAGATGCCTAAACCATAAGCAGGCTGCCTGACCTTGACCACAAAAATTTGTTTCTGTCATTTTATCTCACTCACTGCTACCCCCCAACTCAATTTGGGGCTTAGTTACTCTCTCTGACAGACCCCAGTGTAATTCAGTGTCTCTTTGAATGGCATTCTGTATGTTTTTCTCTCCCTTTTTATTGTGGGCTCAGTTTGATTCCAAAACATTCACAGATAATTCTCAGATACTCTAGCTGAGTCATAAAGATGATAATACTTCTTAGGCTTACACTTTTAAAAATAGATTGTGGCTTAATTATTCCATTCTATGTCTCTTGAAGTATTACAAATCATATTGTCGTCCTTCCTTTTTCCCACTCCTTTGTGTATGTGTGTGTAGGTATGAATGTAATATGTAACAATTAAACGTGCGTAGAAGAACGAAGCATGTGACCCCTAGGCCAGCACCATCCCCCAGTTGGAGCTATTAGCCAGTTACATGCACAATTAACCAGCTGATTCTTAGATTGAAGGCTGAGGGAGCTAATTACAGGTACAAAAACTTCACCCAGATAAGAAGAGGTTGTTCTAGAAATTTAGTCTTTATACCTCTTTCTTCAGGGTGACTAGATAGTGTGTGTGGGTATGTATGTATGTATATATTTCTTTTAGGTTGACCCATCTTCCTGGTTTGCGTTCATCACAATTGCTTAATGACATCCAGTGAAATCCCCTATTTATGCTGTTTTAAATAGAACCTACTAAATCCCATTCCATTCAAATTCTGGCACAAAGATCTATTGCAGGCTCTTTACGTGTTGTGAATTTTCTCTTAAATCTAGAATCCTGCAATAATCTGTTGGAAAATATGAGTGATGTATATGCATGTTATATATGTTGCATATCTTATTAAGAAGTACCTCTGGGAAGGGAATTCATATTTATTGATAGCTTACCTTGTACCAAGCAACATCACCCATTATCTTCTCAATAACCCTATGAGGTTGGTAGATTATTCCCATTTAATACATGAGGTTACTGCGGTCGTACAAAGTGTGGTAACCTGCCTAGGGTCATATAACTTGTCTTAGGTGAATTTGCCAAATGCTGGCTTTTTTCATTACTCAACTTGATAAAGTTCTGCAAATTGGATGAACTCCATTCTTATATCTCTGTGTAGCTATGAAATGCTATAGTTCTAAACGATTCTCTTTACAATGTCTCTGGAATTTAGAGCTAGTGGAAGTAAGACTAAGCATATCATCTCAGACTGCATATGTTAGGCAGACCATCTGGACTTCAGCTTCAGCCTTATTCATATGGTTTATGGTGATGCTGAGGAAGCATCTCTGGTACATTGTCCTCTGTACTTCTATGACATCTTTCATATCCATTTCTCTGGCATTCCTGCCTCATCCTTTCCCTTGGATGCCTTGGGATTTTTCCATTCTCCAAGGATGTCCCCACCCAGCTCTGTCCTCCCTAGATGGGATTCCATGATTTGCAACTTCCCCACTTTCAGGAGATTTCCCTGGTGGCTCAGATGGTAAAAGCGTCTGCCTATAATGCAGGAGACCTGGATTCGATTCCTGGGTTGGAAAGATCCCCTGGAGAAGGTAATGGCAACCCACTCCAGTATTCTTGCCTGGAGAATCCCATGGACAGAGGAGCCTGGTAGGCTACAGTCCATGGGGGTCACAAAAAGTCGGACACAACTGAGCGATTTCACTTCCCACTTTCAACAAAAGCCCATCTCTCGTGTTCTGCCCCTAGGCTATGCTCTATGCTTTCTGGCTTGTTAATAAAATAATTCCACAAGAACATGGGAATTGTTAGATGCTAGTGGAATTAATACATTATGATGCAGCCACTATCTTACACTATCAAATTTCCTCTTGGAAAAATGAAGGGGCAGGTGTGAAGATGCTCTAAGATCCCATCTTTTTCAGTTTCATTTTAAACATATGATCCATGAACCTCCACACATTATTCTTACATTTTGACAAGGGCCTTCTGTATATAATGGATCTTAATTAAAAGAACACCCTTCCCTCTTCTGCCCCTTAAATGGAATGTCCCATGTTTAATGCTTGGCCATCTCTCCTCTCATGGAGGGTCCCTATGACCCCACATTTATGCTAATGGCTCCTAAATCCACATTTCTAGTCTCCCTCTGACCTTGAGTTCCTGTCTATGTTGCTATCTGTTGGTCATTTTCATTTGGGTTTTCCGCAGTTCTCCAAAATTCACTAAATACAAAATAAAATCGTCATTTTTATACCCTTCCAAGCTGCTCTTCCTTCCTTATAGATCATTCATGAGTAATATTACTCTCTTTGTCATCCATTGGGGAATTTGCTAATAGTCCTACATTCTTCTCTTTCCTCACCTCCTACAGCCATTCCAACCTGTTCATTCTTCATCTTATACTCTGTCATCCATCTAATGTCCTTAACTCCCCAGAAAAGCCCTCATCTGTTTTCTTAGAAATTGTTGCAATGACCTTGAATAGGCTTTCCATCATCTAGTGCTACTTTATGCCAAATCTTCGTGTTATGATTACACCTCAGGATCAGTGGGAGAAGCAGATAAGATAAGGAACATGGACTTGTTTTATAAAATTTAAAGAGTTCTACTGGTGTGCTCTGTTATTTGTTGCTTTCTGGAAAGAGATTGCAGATTCTGGCTTCTGCATCTTTGTGCTGCTTCCTGTCTCTACAGTGTTCCCCTTGCTTCCCTATTCCTTTTAAAGTAATATCCTTTCCTGAAGGCTTAGCACAAGCTCATGTCTTCCATAAGCACAATCTAACCATCCTCACCTTATTTAACATCTTCTTTCTAAACACCCGTGCCTTTGCTTCCCCCTTTGCTCTTTGTCAGTTACATCCTTGAACCTCCCATTTGATTTTCTGGTTCATGGTTTATTCTCCATGATCAGGTAGTAAGGTTGGCTGAAGGTAGGAACCATATCTTTATACTACTCTAAAGCAAACTAGAGGATGCTCAAAAACAGTGGATGGATGGATGGATACTTCCATGGCCTTCTATTTGTTTTGACCTGAAATTATAAATCTGGCACATGCAGTCTGTGTAAGAAGGATTCCTAAATCCCTTGGGCACAGAGATCCAGTTGTCTAAGCAAAGGAATGACAGCTGGATGCCAAAACCCTGATTCCTCTCAGGGCAGTGGGAATGAAGCTAGTGGAAATAACATGGGGCAATAAATTTGCAACATCTTGCACATCTAATGCTCTTCTTCCTTTCATGGTGTACCAGAAAGAGATTGCAGAGCCGGGTGAAAGAAGGGACAGTGTTCCAGGTGAGTGCAGGCCAGCACTGGGGTGTGTGCATGTGTGTAGGCGTCTGTCCCTGCTGCTCTCTAACAAACACACAAAATGGGCAGTATGTAGCCCATTGTTTCCTCTGCCCAGGTAGTTGGGCGTGTTCAGTGCTTCTTCAGCAAATGGGGTCGCAAATGGGGTCGCTGTCCCCTTTTGCTTATCCAAATACACAATTGGACAATAAATGAAACCGTGGGAAATTCACAGTGCCAGAGGTCTTCATTCAATGCTGATTTTAAATGGACCTTGATGCATAGGATGAAAGAGCCATTAGCAGGGAAGAGCTTAAACTACATTAGGAGAACAGAGAAAATTGTCCAACATTTGGTCAGTCCAATGAGGTAAAAGGGAATATGGGGTGGGGGCAAGCTATTAGAGAAGGAAAGTTGTCTTCCCACAATGGCACTGAAGAGCAGGCATGGGGTGGAATAAAGTGCCAACGTGAATCTGGAAACAATGCATAAATACCATAAATACGTGCAAAGTTTCCAGACCATAGAACAGGTCTTTCTTCACCGCTAAAAACATTACAAATGCCTTTCCTCTTCCCTCTCTCTTCTCCCAACTATGCCTCCTCCTTCCTTTGATTCTGTCTATGGAACGTAAAGTATATTTGAGGCGCTTAAAGGAAGGCTTCAACTACTGTTTTACAAGTCAATACTAATTATTGTTTAGCACTGGATTATGGGCCGGATCATGGAATTAAAACCATGCTGTTAGGACACCTTTGTACCTGGCAAAGAGTTAATGAGCACATGCTGGGTCCCTGTAGTAACTGCCAAGCTGGTTAACTATTTTATCAATGGCACAGGAACAAAATCTAATAAATCATTTTACTTTTATTTCAGTGTTTCCTTCTTCATTAGCAAAATGAAAAAGCTTTGTTGTAATGGTTATCATATGGTGGGAAATTTAAAAAATATTGTTCAATTGGTTACCTACAGAGTGGGGTAGATGTGTATATTGGAGGAAGAAAAAAAATGACAAGCAAATCTGGGGTCAGCAAAGCTACTGGATTAATAGCATAAACAGAGAAAGTGATTTGTCTCCTGAGACCCAGGGTGGGGACTGGACTTCCTCAGGATTGTGTGTTTGGTGGATTATAGACCAGAATTCAGACTGTGGACAGCGTGTGTGCATGTGTGTGTGTATGTGTGTGTGCATGTGTGTGTGTTTAGTATGGCAGTCTACACTTCTGGAAATGGAAGGGCAGGGCTTCTGCCTCCAGGTCTAGTCACTTGGGATTTCTTGGTAAGAGCTGCATAGCTGGGACAATTTGGAAAAGGGGAGGGAGGGAGGAAGAACAGGGGTGAGTTATGAACAATCTGTTTGTTCTGATGAGATGTCCAGCTGGGTTGGCAGCCAGACTTCCCAAAGCCACTCAATTCAGCAGATCTCTGAGCAACTAAATGGTCCTTCGTGGCTTTAGGGTCCTGCTGACTGGAGTGAGATTTGAACCAGTGACCTGTAAGTGAGAAATGGTATTTGCTATTGCAGGGTGCATGTGCTGTTTAGTTTGACCCTCTCACCGCCCCCCACAGGCTCCTCAAAATTAACATTTAGACATGTTCAGCACTGAAAATGGGGTACAGATGACTGTCTCCCTTACCCGTGTGATTAGACCTAAAGCTGATTTTTAAAAGCTTTGGAAATGGTTGGTGAAATATGTTATTTGTATAAATTCTACAAATTTTAACTTCCTTATGTGATAATAAAGCAAGGGGTGGGATGGGGTGGCATACTCTACATATAAGTCAGGGTATGCAAGGATAATGTATAGCTTAATAACAGATTCTATTTTTCTCCATGTTAGGTGTTACTACTCACTTCAGTAATTTACAATATTGGAATTACTTTGTGGGAGTTAAGAATCCATTAAGATGTGCATCTTATGCAGCTGGTATTACATGTAATATATATATTTTTTAATTCTTAATCTTTAACCTCAGTATTGCATAAAGGTGTGAGGGATCAATTATAGATAAAAATGGGGGAGATCTCAGAGGACTTGCAAACCTATTGGCAGTTTCTCCAAGATACAGTACCAGGTTTGTATATATTGGTATTTAGTTTTCCGTGGCTCCGAAGAGGAGAAACTTTGTAATTGCTTTTATTTGAAAGCAAGAGATGGGGCCAAAGGAAAGCTTTTGGTCTGCAGTTTTTGCTTTCAGCCCATATAAATTAAGCATTCCTATCAGAGGTGTTTAATGGTGCATTCTGACTGTTTTTTTTTTTTTTTTTTAAATACAAGTGTGAATGAGTGCCTCAGGCTAGGCAGACTCCACCTCTCAGAACCTCAGAGGCTGTGGGAATGACCCCTGCCCTTCCGACCCATCCTTAATTGGCCTATAGTCCAAGAAGCAATTAAAACTAAGGGTCTGATTCATAAAATGTGAATATGCCATTTGAATGTGTGCAGGGGGATTCCTGTTCACAATGCTGGGATAGAAGCAGCAAGGACTTTATTTTTTTCCTCCAAGCCTACCTTTCATAAATTTACTTTTCTTTTCTCCTCTTGGCCTTAGATGACTTCCATACTTTTTCTGACAAATCTAAAGTCAGCTTCAGGGCCAAGATTAGGCTCATGTGTCTATGACATAGATGCATGCCACGATGGCCTGTTGACCTAGTATCCTTCTGCTCGCCTAAGCTGGATATTTTAATCACGATTTTTTTTCATATCTATTCCTATTATTTAACAGAATATGGGAAGAAAACTCTAGAAACATTGCTGTCTGCAGAGACTCAAGCTAAGGCAAAGCTGTCAGAACTTGCCAGAGATAAGCTTCATAAATGAATTGGGAGAAGAAAAAGTACCCCTGAATTCCAAGATGTTTAATTACAATACCAGGGAAACCCTCATTTGCACAATTGCTATTTACACTTTCTCACAATGTATACACCTCTTACTCTCAGCCTTCCACCTCATACTATTAAGCCCCCAATATTGCTGATTTACTGAGTTTCTGAAATCTGTGTAGAAATTCTAAGTTGAGCATGATTCTTGGGCAGCATTTCATAAATACTGTATTTTTTGTTGTTGTTTGTTTTAGAATGAACCCCAAGAAACAGAGTATCTTGTAGGAGATAGTAATTAGGGTGTAGAAATTGTCTATTTTTTTTGTTCAACCACAATTTCAAGCACGGGAGTCCATTTGAGATGTCTCTTAGACTAATGTCCAACCCTAAGAAAGAATTGTAATATACCCTTGAGAATATTGTGCTAGCTGTCTGGGGCACACTAAGTTGACAAATAATCACTTGATTCAGTTCTTGCGTTTGCTTTGTCTAATAAACAGTAGTCTATCCTTTATTATTTCCTGCAGTTTGTATTATAGTTGCTATTCACATAGTTTCTATTTATTTTCCAGAATACTGCTATCAGCCTTGTTATCCTGGACTCTTTTATTTAGCCTTTCAAATAGGGCAGAAGGTTATCTGGTACATTAGCCTATAGTTAAAGCCTGCATCTACACCACACCAAACAACCAGGCAGAAAGTGAAAAACTTCACTCCGTCTCCCAGATGGCCCCAGATGCATGGCATTGTGTAGACCGAAACAGCCAGATGGCTGAATGGATTTTTCACTTTCCATCTGGGTGCGTGACATGGTGGAGATGCAGCCAAAGTCTTGAGCCAAAAGAAAATGCCAGCCAAGGAGATGAGGTATTGCTACTTACCAGGCACCTAATTCCCACTGGGTGGTATTGTGACCTTGGTTTGATTTATTCTTTCAGAATCAGGTCACTCTTATGGGAACAATGATTGTCGACGTCTAGAAATTAAGAGGGATGCGGACAGATTCGAAGAGACTTGGAGGGGCATGTCTCCTTTGCTTTCTCGTGAGGACAAGTCTTTTACTGACTTGGTGGGAACAGTGATACCAGGGCACGGCCTTCTCCTTCTAGGTCTCTGGAGGTCAGCAAGCTGGAGTCACTACAAAACACCGGTGACAGCGAACTCATCAAGGGGCCTGCTGTCCATCATGGGTATCACTAAATCTCTGACCAACCCTGGGCAGTGAATTACAGCAGCGTGGGATTGACTTACAGTTTATTTCTAGTAACAGGCAGTTACTGTGTCAAATTTGAAGCCATTCAGAAAGGCCTATAAAAATATATGACAAAGTAACAGGCTACCTCTAACTCCTTTTAGCATGTTTATGAGTTTAAACTGTATTGAGCTTGTGTTTATAGAAATGAATACAGGGATTTCTAATGTCCTATTCCTTCCTTCTCTGCTTACACTGTGATCAGCTCTTTTGTGACTGGGGTTTGGGGGTTGGTCTCCAAGACCCTCAGAAGGTTTGAACTCCTAACCAGAGTTGCCATTCTGTTAGGAGGCAGTCTTACTGACAAACATACAGCTTGTATTTTTCTGGCATAGTTGAAATTCTTCTGTTGAGGAACAGGATAGTCAAATGACAGTCGCAAAGACAATCCAAGTTACCTTTCACCCAGTCTTCACCCCAACACTGTTTGACACTTACTGAGAAACTAATTGCAGCCTGAGTGGGGCCATGGGACAAATGCTGCAATCCAAGCATAATGTGACACCAAATATAATAAGGTAACATATTGTTAAAAGTCAATATCCCAAGTCTAACAATACGGTGTCACAGACTCATAAGCATGTAACCATATAATACATAATTGTCATCTGCAGAGAAAAGATCTAATTTTGATAATGCATATTGAGATTGGTTGTCTGAAAAATGCTCATGGCTCCAGAAGGTTTGACAGTCCTGAATATCACATAATAGCATGTAGCCAAGGAACATGGGATGAAGGGAAGAAAGAAAGACTCTATTCCAGAACGCAAGCACTCCCACTCACAGTTTTATTTTTAAGAACACGATTCTGCTCAGACAATGAGCAAGTTTATGTGAAGGGTGGTTTGTGCCTGGGTTTCCATATCTGGAATCTGTGTGTGTGTGTGTGTGTGTGTGTGTGTGTGTGTGTATGTGTAGGTTCCCGTCCATCCTCTGTGGTTTGAACTATAGCATTCTGCTTTGACAAGTATTCTAAGGTCTCTTACTTATAAGGACTGATGTAGCTTTAAATTCCAAAGAAATTAAGCAAAATCAACAGACTCTTGAAACAGGTTGTCTCCTACCAATTTCCTAAATTTTAAGATAGTTGTGGTCATCATCCCTCTTATAGTCTCACGTGTAGATTTTTTTCTCCCTAAAACACTGTTTTTAAATCAAAGATATGTCTTCCAACCTGTGGCAGCTAAGAGTTGAAGAAATCCTAGAGTTAAAAATATGCTAGGTATATTTATTGGGTGTATGTGAAGTCCCTAAGGTAACAGAAGACCTTTGACAAGTGTTTAATTTCAATTTTGTATGAATGAACCCTGTGGAGGAACTCATTTTATTTTCTTTTTTTTTTTAATTTTCATTTTATAGAGAGGAAGACCCATAGCAACTGAGTTATACTGTAGGCCTTCTTTGTTCTGTATTTCAGGATCTGTTTTTCTCTGAATGGGTCACCTCATGGCAGGATATGATGCAGTGGGGTCCTTTGTTCCCATACCCATAACTTGGCTGGGGTCCACTGCTCTGGACTCACTGAGCCTCAGATCCCATTAGCGCCTGTAAACTTGGGCTCTTGTTGATCTGGATGCTCTTGTAACTAGAAGTTTTGTGCATCTTTCAAAACTCCTGGAGCACTGTTTTCATCTCTGTCTCATGATGTTCCTCTGAGGTTGCCCTGTCAATGCGCATTTATGACCACACCTCAAGTCCCTTTACTATTAATAGATGGAGGCTTCTCAAGGGCAGAGACATCAGGGTCATTTCTGAGGCCTTTCATCAATCATAACATCCAAGCATATAGTCAGTATATGGTGTGTGAACATTAAATTATGTGTGTAACAAGTATGCAGCATAAAAATTATATCAGTCCAGTACCATTTAAAAAGGGTGAGAGGAACTTTGAGGTCATCAACCTTGCTTCTCAATAGCACCTGACTCGCTATGGCACTTCCCTCAGGAGACCCATTCATTCATTTCTTCATCAGATTTTATTGTACATGGTTCTCTATTCACAGCATTGGGTCAGATGCCCTGGGGATATAGAGAGAAATAAGAAATAGAAACTCTGTCTTTGAAGGGATCATAATCTAGTTGATAAGCTTACACAGTTATAAATATTAGAGGAGCTTGTTGATATGTGAGGCCTATTTAAGGGGTTGAAATGGTTATTATTAAAATAGCTATCATTCAATGCAGAGCACGTTAATTGATATGGGAGTCCAGAGAAGGTAACAATGTCAACATGGATGATTGGGAAGGCCTTTTTTTTTTCTTTTTTGAGGGGGTGTTGTGCATTTTGAAATGAAGAATGGCATAAGGAGCTGACAGAAGAAAGTGAAGGTCATGTGCAGCACTGTTTTCCATTAGCTGAAGTTCGAATGCTGGTGCAGAAGTGACCACAGAGGAGATGTCTGTGTGGGAGGGCAAGGTGATTAGGGAGTTGTGGAGAGAATGTCTGAGGAGGGAAGGGGGCCTGGTCAGGTTTGTGGTCTTAGGAGATTAGCTTGGCTTGGAGTAAGAACTGTCTACTACAGGATGATAGATGGGGAAAAATGGAATCAGGAACAAACTTTATTTTCTTGGGCTTCAAAATCATTGCAGAGATTGACTGCAGCCATGAAATTAAAAGGTGCTTACTCACTGGAGGAAAAGCTATGACAAACCTAGACAACATATTAAAAAGCAGAGATATCACTTTGCCGACAAAGGTCCATAAATAGTCAAAGCTATGGTTTTCCCAGTAGTCATGTATGGATATGAGTCGGACCATAAAGAAGGCTGAACACCAAAGAATTGATGCTTTTGGACTGTGGTGCTGGAGAAGATTCTTGAGAGGTTCCAACAGCAGGTTCCTGCTGTTCAGATTGTTGTTGTTCAGTCCCTCTGACTCTTCGCAACCTCATGGACTGCAGCACACCAGGCTTCCCTGTCCTAGACTATCTCCTGGAGTTTGCTCACATCCATTGAGTTGGTGATGCCATCCAACCATCTTGTCCTCTGTCACTCCCTTCTCTTCTTGCTCTCAATCTTTCCCAGCATCAGGGTCTTTTCCAATGAGTTGGCTGTTCGCATCCGGTGGCCAAAGTATTGGAGCTTCAGCGTTAGCATCAGTCCTTCCAATGAATATTCAGGGTTCATTTCCTTTAGAATGGACCGGTTTGATCTCCTTGATCTCTCTTTGTTGTTCAGATTAGTCTCAAAGATGGTGAATCTGCACCACCAGTGTTGTCCACATATCTCCTGACCATGGCAGTCTGGATCTTACTTCTCACTATAACGGGAAGAAATGGATATGTCAGAAAAGCAAGTCTCCTCCTCAGAGGACAGAGCAGACTTGGCCTTTATTCTGGGCTCCATTTCCCTCAACTTTCAATGTGGGATCAGGAAGCTGAGATATCCTGATCAGATGCAGAGCTAGTTGGAACCTGAAACATGGCTCAGGTTTCAGGTTCTCTTCTGAAGCAGAAGAGAAACACCCCAAAAGCAGTTTGCCCCTGTCTTGTTTTATTTTCTTTCCCTTTATTCCTCCCATCCATTAAAGGCTCTGCCCTTAATATGGGGACCAAAATTACATGTCTCTAAGGACTCAGTTTCCATTGATCCATTTCAGAGCTCCTCTTCCTTTTCAATAATGGGTTTTGGTGGCCTGGTGGCAAAGCGTGAGCTTTCCTAGAGGCTAGAACCGTGCTTCCCAACATTTTTCACATCATGGCACAGGTATTATATAAAATGATACTTGAAGGACACTCTGGAAAAGATGGGTGAATTGTTTATGGATGGAGCACTGGCCCAGCATTCCAGCCCCTCCAGTCTTCTTCAGTTCTCACTATTGACCCACGAGACTCTTGTGTGCCTACCAGCTAGATGCTCTGGGCTGGAGTGGGCTAAATCTCATCACCCTCAGCTGTGGACTCATAGATTTATCATCGAAGGTTAATACAGGCCCTGCTTATCTGTAGTTTCTTAGTGTCTCAGTATTTTTTAAAGTAAGAAAGGTCAAAAATAGGATTACAGGATGGTGATTCAATGGAAATGTGCCATTTACACAGCAATCACAAAACTTATAAAATATTGTTTACTCACAAAATACAACTGCAGGGCACTAGTTGAAAGCTATGTTGAGTAGTGAGCACCTTCTTTCCAGCCTGTCAGGGAATCATGGCAAGGCCAGGTACAATTTCGCCTGAGAAGTATGTTCAAATTCTGCATTAGGTGTGTGAATTTGAGGTCCAGGCCAAATGCCTCTGCCCACCCCATGCAATTAAATCCTGGTGGGTAATAATGATTGTTAGTGATAGAAATATATTTGCTGTTGATGTTGTTGTTTGGTTGCTAAGTCATGTCCAACTCTTTTCTTATCCCAGACTGTACCCTGCCAGGCTTCTCTATCCATGGGATTTCCCAGGCAAGAATACTGGTGTGGATTGCCATTTCCTTCTCCAGGGGAATCTTCCCACCTAAGGGATCTAAAACATGTCTCCTGCAATAGAGGGCAGGTCCTTTACCACTGAGCCACCAGGGAAGCCCAGAAATACATTAGGTGATTTTTATATGCCAAGTACTGTGTTTTTACATGGATTATTGACTTTAATCTTCAGAGCAGCTCTAATTATCCCTCTTTTACAGACGCATAGACTGGAGAAGGAAATGGCAACCCACTCCAGAATTCTTGTCTGGAGAATCCCATGGACGGAGGAGCCTGGTAGGCTACGGTCCATGGGGTCGCAAAGCGTAGGACAGACTGAGCGACTTCACTTTCACTTTCACTTTCTAGACTGAGATTTAGAGGCAGAGGTTAAGTAGCTTGCTCAAAGCCACATGGCAATTGAGTAATGGCAGTTTGATGCTAATACCACTCATACCTAAAGACTATGACTATAGCAATAGAATATATGCTGCCAGAATTTTTAGAGAATTCTCCTTATACGCAGGGAGAAAAAGAAATCAGAAAGTTTTATTTACTAACAACTGGCCTTAAAAGCTGATCCCTCAGAGGTTCTGACAGCAGGGTAAAGAAGTAAGTATTGTATAGTTAGTGAACTCCTTTGTACTCTTATGTAGTCAATGGATTGTTTAGGATTACTCAGTTAAATAGATTAACCTAATGCCCAAACCAGTCAATCCTAAAGAAAATCAATCCTGAATATTCATTGGAAGGACTGATGCTGAAGCTCCAATACTTTGGCTACCTGATGCGAAACGTTGACTCATTAGAAACGATCTTGATGCTGGGAAAGATTGAAGGCAGGAGGAGAAGGGGAGGACAGAGGATGAGATGGTTGGATGGCATCACCAACTCAATAGACATGAGTTTGAGCAAGCTCCGGGGGATGGTGAAGGTCAGGGAAACCTGGCATGCTGAAGTCCATGGGGTCGCAAAGAATCAGACTGAGCGACTGAACAACAACAAACTAATGCCCAGATAATTTTGAATTTCAGATAAACAAGGAATGACGTTTTTTAAGTACAAATATTTCCCAAATATTTCAGGGGATATACTTATACAAAAATGATTCTTTGTTTATCTGAAACTCAAATTTAATTGGGAGTCCGATATTCTTTCTGGCAATCTAACAGTGTTGGTACTGTCTGTTGGTAGCTTGGGATTTCTTTTCACATTTATGACTCCTTGATAACACTAGACAAAAGTAATTATTATTGAAAATAGAAAAATAAATATTGTAACCATAAAGGAAAGTTATGACCAACCTAAATAGCATATTCAAAAGCAGAGACATTACTTTGCCAAAAAAGGTTCGTCTAGTAAAGGCTATGGTTTTTCCTGTGGTCATGTATGGATGTGAGAGTTGGACTGTGAAGAAGGCTGAGCGCCGAAGAATTGAGGCTTTTGAAGTGTGGTGTTGGAGAAGACTCTTGAGAGTCCCTTGGACTGCAAGGAGATCCAACCAGTCCATTCTGAAGGAGATCAGCCCTGGGATTTCTTTGGAAGGAATGATGCTAAAGCTGAAACTCTAGTACTTTGGCCACCTCATGCGAAGAGTAGACTCATTGGAAAAGACTCTGATGCTGGGAGGGATTGGGGGCAGGAGGAGAAGGGGACAACAGAGGATGAGATGTCTGGATGGCATCACTGACTCGATGGATGTGAGTCTGGGTGAACTCTGGGAGTTGGTGATGGACAGGGAGGCCTGGCGTGCTGCGATTCATGGGGTCACAAAGAGTCGGACACGACTGAGCGACTGATCTGATCTGAAGACCACAGAGAAGAGAGAACAGCAGAGAGTTGTGACAGCATGGCTACTCTCTGCGAGATAGTGTTGGTGGTCATACAAAGAGTAGACTGAGTTTTTGGGTCTTGCTCACAAGACAAATCAGAGAAAGCCACTGAAGCCATTAACCAAGATTTGGAAAGTCTTGGTCTTGTGAAGGTTTGAGACATAAAAAGAAGAGGAATGCCATTAATGGGCTTCCCCTGATGTGGATCTTCTGGAGGAAGTAAAAAAAGGGGACATGAGATAGTTGAGAAGAGGGCAGATCTAAGTAGAAAAGAACAGACATGGGCATACAGAGGACAGAATGACAAGCTCCTCAGAGTTGTTGTGCAAGGAAGGGGGTCACTTGGATTGGACAGCTGGTTAGAATATATCATGAAGGGCACAAAAATAACATTTATCGAATACCAACTACTAGGTTGTTCTGAGTTGACTAGTGTCCTCCCAAAATTCATGTCCTAGAACTTAGGAATGTGACCTTAATTGAAAATAGGGTCTTTGCAGATATAATCAAGTTAAGATGAAGTCATTCAGAGGTAGAGGGGGCCCTAAGTCCAATGTGACCCATGTCCTTATAAGAGGAAAATTTGGACACAGATATGTAGACACACAGGAAGGATGCCATGTGAAGATGAGGTGGAGAGAGGAGTGATGAGTGTCCTGGCCAAGGGACACCAAGAGTTTCTGGTGACTTCCTGAAGCTACAGAGAGACCAGGGAGGATCCTCCCCAGAGTCTTTGGAGAGAGCACAGCCTGGCTTAACCAACATCTTGATTTCAGATTTTTAGCTTCCAGAATTGTGAATTTCTGTTGTTAATAGCCATCTAGATTGGGGTGATTTTGTTATGGCAGCCCTAGGAGTCTAATAAAAGTGTATACCTCATTCTATGTCGTTACTGCCTTCTACACAAATAAAAAGGGCAAAAGTCGTTGAGGAAAACTGGAGAGGAAAGACAATTCACCACATGTTTCCTACTTTAATTAGCTTGGAAAGCAGACTCAATCACAAAGAAGTGGGGTCTGCAAACTTCCTGTAAAGGCTCTGATAGTAAATGTCTTAGGCTTTGCTGGCCATGGGTTCTCTCTGGTTCGCTCTCTGGCAGCTATTCAGTGCTGCCATTGTAGACTGAAAGAAGTGTAGACAATACACAAGCAAATAGGCATGAAGAGACCCCAGTAAAATTTTATTTACCAAAATAGGCAGTGGGCTGGTGGGCTAGATTTGGCCCCTGGGCTATAGTTTGCCCAACTCTGACAAAAGGTCTGGCCTTTGGAGAGTCCCACCTTGCCTTGTGGATATGTGGAAATTTATAGCTATCCAAGTGAAGTAAAACTCGACTTGTGTGTGTGTGTGTGTGACTTCTCATAGACCTGGTGGGGACTAAAAATCATGGAACTAATATTTTCTCAGGCAAAGTGACTTCTCGGTGAACATGTTTTTCAAAGTGAGGCTCTTGTGCACAGGCAACACCTCTCAAGGTGCCATGGAGAACTTGACTTTTACCAACACTCTTAGAGCCAGAATTTGAGTCACCCAAGGAGAGAACATTCGTTGTTTTCATTGCTGAACCTCGCTTTAAATCCTGCATCCTCGATTTAAATCCTCTAGTTTGATCATTCATCTGGTTTGCTAGGCTTGATTCTGAGCAACCTTTTGACTCATTCCAAAAGTCAGATCCACCGTCAAAAAAGGTAAAATAGTTGTTACTATTGGGGGCTTCCAAAGAATTTGCAGAAGGCTCTGACAAGTAGTCCCAGTGAAGAGTTCCAAGCCCTTTCGTTCTGGCAGTGCTAGTAGAGTAATGCTCAGTATCCCAGAGCATCCCTGGGAAAAGGATGGAGTCCCAGCTCCCGTGTAAGTGGAGCTGGACTTATTAAAAGGTCGTTTTCATCACTGTCTTAGGCTCACTTCATTCACTGGCCCAAAAGTGGGGTACAGATATATGCATGCTCAGGCAATATGGGCGTTTACACACTCCAGAGACTCAAGGACACCAGCCACATTTACCCACATGACCACCACCGTTCCTTCCCAGCCAGGTATTCAACACCTCTAAGAAGCAATTTCTCCTTGGGGAGCTTTTCCTAAAACATCAGCAACTTCCAGGCCTCGATCTTGTCTTGGCAGAGGAACTGCTGTACACATCACAGTTTATCAGTATTTCTGAGACGAGCTGCTTCCCCTGCCCACTGCTGCAGATGTGGGTCTCAGAGGAGCCCTTCTGGCTGATATTACAGGACATTTCTTACCCTCTCCACTTTAGAGTGTTAGTTTCCTACTCACTGCAGCATCCCTCCTCGTCAGAGGGATGCTGGCTGTGTGAGAGCTGTAGCACCTGAGACTCACTTGAGGCTGTCAGATGTGATTTCACCTCATCTTCTGAGGCATTGGAGGGAAAAATGCTGGGTTTTATTTGAAAATTGAGTCTCACTTGGTTGCAGGAAGTGGTCTTCAGACCATCTGTCCACTTCCTCTAATTTTTAAAATTTAAATGCAGTGTAATGTGTTATTAATTATATTATAATATATATTATGTGAAATTATATATTATTTTAATTATACTAATTCTGGTGATGATTTGATTTTCAAGACCTTCAAGGGGGCATCTCCTTTCTATGTGGAGGAGAAGAGCATCTTCGATTTGTACAAATAAAGTATTTCTCAGTAATAAGCACTATGACCACAATGATATCTGCAGACAGCTTAGTTTTACCCAGCTTCTGAGCCAACCCCCAAGTGTCCACAGAAAGGTAGCATGTTAATTAAATCATTTGTTAGTGTTTAGAATCATATTTTGGAGAAGGAAATAGCAACCCACTCCAGTATTCTTGCCTGGAGAATCCCATGAACAGAGGAGCCTGGTGGGCTACTGTTCATGGGGTCACAAAGAGTTGGACACGAATAAGTGACTAAGCATAGTACACAGAATCATATTTATCTGCTAGAGAAGTAACAGCATTTATGCTTCTTTTACCTGTAGATCAATTTGAACTGTGCTTCTGCAGGCTGAATGCTACAACACCTTCAACACGTTGGAGCATGTTGTTTGATGAAATATACTTCTATTTTATCCAAGAATCAGCCTGACCAGGTAAAGAAAAAATATAAGTAATTTTTTTTTTCTTTTTAGAACAATTAGATTTATGTACTGTTACTGCTAAATGCTGGAGAAGGCAATGGCACCCCACTCCAATACTCTTGCCTGGAAAATCTCATGGACAGAGGAGCCTGGTAGGCTGCAGTCCATGGGGTTGCTAAGAGTCAGACATGACTGAGCGACTTGACTTTCACTTTTCACTTTCATGCATTGGAGAAGGAAATGGCAACCCACTCCAATGTTCTTGCCTTAAATACATAGGATTATTACAAGAATGAAAACAGTGGTAATTCTGGTAGAACTGAAGCAAGGAACTGTGTACACCTTCGTTTTGTAGAGGCGTTTTGTAGAGGACTAGAAAAAAAGCAGTGTGTTGCCAGGGAGTAAGTGGAAGTTCCGCTGGTTAGCATTTGAGTGGCAGAGCTAAAAGGCAACCTCGAGGGTCTCATCACAGAATCATATGTTTACATGGAGTGGAAAGGTCCTCCAACCCAGGGCCCATGAGGAGTGTGAGGCCTCTCTGCTCCCCACTGACCTGACCTTGAGAAAGCAGAACCGATCTTCTCTGTGATATGAGCTTCCAGCCAATTCCACCGTTGTCCATTCTTATGTTACTCAGGTTTACTCAGCAAGGCATTTAGATGGTCACCTGACTGAATAACCAATCTCATCCCCCATAGGCTAGTTCACTTGGTAGTGCTTATAATGCTCACCTCCTAATGATCTAAGGCAGGGGCCAGTGAACTTTCTATGCAGATATCCAGATAATAAGCCTTGTTGGCTATGCAGTCTCTGTCACAACTGCTCAACACTACCACCATATATGTACAGTATACATAGCCATGGACAATACAGACAGACAGGGCTGTGTTCCAATGAAACTTTATTTACCAAAACAGGCAACAAGTAGATTTGGCCTGCAGACCATAGTTTGCTGACGCCTGGTCTATGGAGGCAAAAGGATTCTATTCTTAGGCATTTACAAATCTTATATTTAGAGATTTAACCTGGAACAATACAAAGATCATTAAATTAGGAATTAGGAGACATGGGCTGTACTTTCAGTTTTGCCATGGCTTAGGGTAATTTGTTTAACTTCTCATGCTTATATTTCCTCATCACAAAATGAGGGGCTCAGGTTAAATGATCTTTAAGGTTCCTTGCCGTTGGAAAATTCTGATGTCCTCTAAGCACTGGTAGTTCTAAATTACGGGCTCCAAGGAATATCCCTCCCCATATCTTTAATTGTTGTGCAAGGTTTTTAACTGCAAAGGTGACATTTTGGGATGGGGTCTGGCGGAAAGAGACTTGTTGGCTGGTGCCTGTTTGCTGTTCCAATGGTTTGCTTCCTAAATCTGATGCTAGATTGCCTTGGTCTGGAGCTTCATCTATTCTCTCAGCAAATCTCATATTTGAAATGCTCTCTATTGGCACCATTTTTCTTTGCCATCAACGGCAGAATGAGGCACTGCTACGTCTCCTCCTTTTGTTTGTTCTATTGCCCCCAAGAGTGAGCTCTTACCTTGTTTGCTGTTGCATTTTTCATTTGAGTGATTCCTCTTCCCAGTGGATGGGGATAGTCTATACTTCATGCTGTCCCCATTTTGCAGATGAGGAAGCTGAGGTCCAGAGAGAGCAATGACTTTCACAGGTTCACTCAGCTAGAAAGTGGCAAATCCAGAATTCCAAGTCCTGACTTCCAGCTCTGTCTTGAGAGTTGACAGATTTTTTTTTTTTTTAAACTTTGTGAGGTTTGTTCAAAGTAAAGTGAATCGTTCTTTGAGGGAAGTTTTCACAAAGGTGCCAGTGGCTCTTGGCCATTTTGCCTCAATGGGGCCTCTGCCTTAGAAAGAGCTCTTTCTTGCCTGCCAGGGCATGTAGGCTATTACTTCCTTCCGGGAGAACTGGAAAACTTGGGCAACTGGAAAGGGTGTTTTATTTTTTTCTTCTTACTTATTTATTTTAAAAATATAAAACATCAGAATATGTAAAATGGCAGCTGCCAGAAATATTGTCCTTGTCTCTCTCCAAGTGCCAGTAAAAAAATATGATGCTATCTTCTGCTGCAATGGGCTTTCCTGGGATTGGAGCAGCTATGGTCCTAATCCATGAACTATTCATCACGGTGGCATTGGCAAATGCTTGCTTGCAGTAACTTTCCCCTAGTGAATCTCTTGCATTTCCACAGCTAATGGTTAAACAGGACTTGAACCAATATTTGCATCTCTCCAGCCTCTGGCAATCTGATTATTAGTGCAATAAATATACAACATTTAATAACTCTTCACTTTTCCACTTTGAAACCATTAGTTGTCTCCAGGTTGACTATGAAGAACTTCAAATTCAATTCATTAACATTTCCTTAAATAGACCTCTTAGCAGCGCAGGTCTGGCTTTCCCATTATGTACTGTCACTAATAATGGTTTTTACTTCTAACCTATTATTAATTAAAAAATAAAAAAGAGCCCTCCACTCTCTCCATTTCTGAATAAGGTTTAGATCCTCTCTGCGTGAACTGCAAAGAGGCCTTCAGAGAGTGGCTTGTAGTGTCTGATAATTGCTATCAAGGTAAATAATTTAGCTGGTCAGACAGAGTGCACTTCTCTTTGCTTCGAGTAGACGGCTTCAGTCTTGGCCAGCCGGGCAAACTAGACCCAAGGCAAAGAGACTCAGAGTTGCATGAAACTTGCATTAAGAGGCAACAGGAAAAGGCAGCTTTGCTCAGGGATATCATGGTGACCCCTGAAGCTTGCTGTGAGCTAAGACACTGCTATCCTTCCCACATCGGCAGCCAGACAGGGACGTCCGGACCACCGGAGCCCTCGCAGACAGAGGCATCTTTCTCCAAAGGCTTTCACGATTTTGCCATGAAGGACAAATGAACAGGCACAGATCCTCTGGATGCCCTAATCTTTTCTTTCCCTACTTCAAAGCCTCCTGTGTTGCCTCCGAGCCTGTAATTACCCTGGAGGTATTTTAGATTTGAAGTGACACCAGCAAAATTGCACTTCCTGATCATGGGAGTCCACAGTTGTGTTTAATCAATTATGAAGCTGGTCACAAGATGGAGTTTTTCAGCCATAACTATTAAAGGGGAATCATGATCTAGCCCAACTTCTTGTGCTCAGGGTAAGGGACCCGCAATCTGAAATTAAAGAAACACTAGCCACTCGATGTGGTTTAATTTAGTCTCTGCCTCCTTAATTAAAAGCATACCATTACCCACCCACATAACAAACTGACACTTTTATGCCAGACTGTAACTCAAAAAAAAAAAAAAAAAAAGAAAACTGCTAAAGTTAGGTGGAGCTAAGACACTGATTTTAAGACACCAGTGGAGGCTCCAGAACACCACAATAGAATCTAGATTTATTTAAACTGGAAGCTTTAAACAAGCTTAGAGGCTATTTGAGAATTGGTTCTCCATCTGTCTCTCCCTGTACTCCTCATCCCCCTCGGCCTTGTCTTTAGCTGTCTGTCTGTCTGTCTTGCCTGTCCGGAGCTGTCTGTCTCTCTCTGTCTTTCTCTTTCTGCCTGCCTGTCTCTGTCTCTCTCTGTTTGTCTCTCTTTGTCTCTGCCTCTGTGTGTCTCTCCCTCCTTCTCTCTCTGTCCCTGCCTCTCTCTGTGTCTGTCTCTCTCACTCCCTCTTTTTGTCTCTGTCTCTCTCTTGGTATCTGTCTCTCTCTTGCACAGCCCCATGCACACATGTATCCCAATCAGAAACACACCTTTGGGTATTTGCCATCAGCAGTCCAGAAAGGGAAGAAATAGTTCCTTTCTTGGATGTTCATTTTGGAGACATGTGTGTCTGTGTGGTCAGGCCTCGGGAGTTACAGGGGAAAGAAATTGAGACCAACCCTCAAGGCCTTGCATCCCCATAATCCCAGCCCTATAGCCACAAGCCTGGAGAGTCCTGGCCTGGAGAAGCTGGCCTTGGTGGGCTCAGGACCACACAAGCGCACCGTGTGTCTGTGACAAAGCCCCACTTGCCGGTTCTGCTCAGAGCCATCTGCGTGCTTTCTGAGGCTTAAGTTGTTGACAAGGACGCCAACTCCAGATGCTCAGATGGGCCCAGTTGGGCTGCTCCCTGCTCAGATCTCTTGCCATGCTTCCCGTTGTGGTGCTAGAGCCCTAAAGCTGGTGGCAGCCAGACCACCTGCCTTGGCCAGCAACCTTGCCTCACTTTCTTCTGTCCGTTGTCCCACCCTACCTGCCTCATTCCTCAATGGCATATTGTTTTTGTACTTTGAGAGGTCATGTGGCCTAGTGGTTCAGAACACAAATAGTCACACTGTAGTGTTCAAATTCTGGCTCTGCGTGTCCCTAGCTATGTGATTGCATCTGAAAGATGAGGATGTTAAGAGTAACGATTTCCGATGTTTTTCTGAGGATCCAAGGAGTTAATTCAGGTTAAATACTTAGAATAGCATGTAACAAACCTGATATGTTATTAACTTTTCAAATTGGATGCTGCTTCCCATTTTCCTATCTTTGAATGAATCATGACAGGCAAGAATATAAAATGTAGCATTTCAGAGCTGAAAGATCTTTGTGCTTGATCAGCCAGACCCGCTCAGTTTTTAAATGAAGAAACTGAGGTCTAGTAAGAGAAAGTAACCAATGTATTAAACAGATTGAGTGGTGGAGTGGATTCTGCTTAATCCAGTGCTCTTTCAAACATGCTCTTTGCAAATATTTCTCCTTCTTCCTGATGAGAGCTCTCTGGGACTTGGGATTGCTAGAAGGAGCAGCAGCTCTGAGTACAGGGTTTAATATTAAAGCCTTGCTGACCAGCCTCAGATTCATATAGGCAGTCAGTATTCTCTTTGGAAGGACTTGAAGGACGCTTCAGAGACCCTAAATATTAATAGCTCCCCTGTTGCTGCTAGCCATTCTACCCTCCTGTCTTGGCACAGGATTTGCTCTGTGACCTTAGGTCTTAATTTCCTCTTCTGCTCAAAGAGAGAGGGGTTTCTGTGCTCTCTTCTAACTGTAAAGTTATATGAACATATTAATAAAATACAATAGACTATAAGAATATGTGTGCATTGGATGATATGTTATTGGTTTGTGATGTCTCCTGTAAGTTCTCTGAGTTAATATTGTTTGTAAAGTAATGGGGATGATTTCTGGGTAAGTCTGGACATTCTGTTCATTAATCTCACTTAGAGATAAGACTATATTAAAGACTCAATGCAGGAGACACAAGAGATGCAGGTTCAATCCCTGGGTTGGGAAGATCCCCTGGAGTAGGAAATGACAACCTGCTCCAGTATTCTTGCCTGGAAAATTCCATGGACAGAGGAGCCTGGCAGGTTACAGTCCATGGAGTTGCAAAGAGCTGGACATGACTGAGCAACTAACACACACCTATATACACATACACAGAGTCCTAAAAATAAAAAAAGAGTCCTTATGTATAACATTTGTTTGGATTAAGTTGTATACCATGAGCAGAAGAATGTGTATCATATCTCTTTTACCCTAAAAAGGACAGTCTATGACATGGGTATTTCTGAACCCAAACTCCAGATTCTAATGGGGTCCCACTGTCATGACCTTCATGTCATGATCTGGAAAACATAATCTCATATTCTCTGTAACTAAGACCATCACTTCTTGGCTCCATGAAGCAAACCGATAGTTTTAAATCCATTTTAGATAACAGATCTCTGAAAATTGAATACAAGCAATGACTCTTTTCTCCTAAAATACACATACATGTTAAATATGGCAAACAGTACAGGGAGCTCCTTAGACCTTCCAGAGACCTTAAATTCCAGATCAAGAACCTCTGTTGTGCAGTTACAAATATATTGATGGGAAAAGGAAAAAAAAGTCAGCTATTTGCTTAGAGATATTTTAAGGGGAAAAAAAAGGTACCTAAAATCAAGCACTTATTATAGTTTTCAGATTCTAAGAAGTCAGAAAGTAGCTAAGTCTCTTATATCCACAAAAGTAGACCTCTCTTATTCACTGCTAACATGAAGGTACAACAGAACGCCACTGTTGAGTCTCTGCTGGACGTTCTGAGAAGCTGCCAACTTCAGGCTCCTCTTGATTTGGGGAAAACTGTCCATTCTGGGGGGACATATGGAAAATCAATGGGGAGACCTAGGAAGCTGTTGAGAGGTCACACAAATCTAGCATTCGCTCATTTTCCCAGGATGGAGAATCTTTGTGCAGGCAGAGATCACCATGTGGCACATAGCTTGCTAAGCAGAACTCCTTGGGGAATGCTGCAGATTTGCCTCCGGAGACATTGCTCTCTTCTCCATCCCCCATCAACTGAGAACTTCCAGAGGAGTACCAGAATAAGAGGGAGTAGGAGAGATACATTGCTCTGTAGCTTTGGAGTTTTCTCTGTCCTTTGCTTTTGAATTTTTTGATTGTTGACCGTTGGCTAGTACCATATGGCTCTCTGTTGTTTTTATCCGTGTCTCCTCTCCAGCTCCCCACACAGTGTTGGGACTGTTTGCAAGGCTCCTTTCCATCAGTCCGCCCAGCAGCATATGACATCTTGGGGATTTGCATTTTTTAGTTTAATCATTAGCTTAATGTTTGGGGGACATTAGTCATAGGAAGTTAGTTTCATTCATCCAGATGCATTTTTGAAAGTTACAGCTCTTCCCTCTCCACCCTAATGCCCCCCTTGAGCATGCCTTCTCCCATTTCCTTTAAAAAACACTGTGTTCTTCTGGAACTCTCAAATGAAGATTTCAAAGTTGGAAGGTATTATTAATTCAGAAAATACATTTAAACCTTCCAGAGGAGCTGAGCCTGGCTGGAGTTGTGGAGGAACTGTGTTGGTGTATGGTCAGGAAATGACTTAAACCTGATCTTCAAGGGCCTGAAATTGCTCCCCTGAAAAAAGAGGAGGCATTTCTCTTGCCTACAACCCTCTGGAGAGACCTGAGTCCAGTGTTTGCATCTCTTTCATTGCTAATGAATGAATGAGTTTTCTCCCTAGGCTTCTGGCCAATAGAACTGGGAACCATTCTTGGAAGCTAGGCTGCTTTTGGAGTTCTTGGGCTTTGTAAGTTGCTAGACAGATGGCTCTGGAGGGGGATGGTGGAGCTTGACATGGACTTTGGAAATGTTGACTTTAGATAGAAGGGAGGAAATATTTTTCTAAGTGAGCAAATAACATGTACAGAAGTGTGGAAGCAGGTATCATAATGAATATTCTGGGCCTCATGAGTGCATCCATCTGAACATAAGCAGGGAATCAAAGTTGCTGAGCTTAAATACGGCAGACTAGAGCATGGGTAGAAGTCTTTCTTCCCATGTTCTTTAGAGTTTAGTTTAAATCTATGGGTAACCTAGTGCCATTGAAAGCCTGTGAGTTTAAGGATCAGAGAGTGTTAGAACTGTGAATTAGGTAGTGATAATTCCATAGCTGGTCTCATGGGAGTGCCTTTTGGGGCTTTCTTTCTCAAAGGCTAATGATAATGATATTTTTCTTGATAATGGAATTGTCATGCTCTTAGAGTTGCCCTTCTTCATATATCTAAGGACACCCTTTCAATTTAAATATGGTTTAAGAAATCTTCCAGTAACCCTCCCATCTCTGAGTCTAGCTGTTAGTCTGCTCTTGTCCAAGCACAAAGCCTTCACAGGACTGACCTTGGAAGACATTAATCCACTTAAGTGCCCTGGGCATGGTCCAGAGAAGACATTCTTCTGCATCCTGCATCCCCTTCTGGGCCACAGACTCATGCTGTCATGTCTCCCACAAGCCCTATATTCTCCCCTTTCTCTCCCTGCCTTACTCTTAATCTGACCATTTTCCACTAACCACCTCCCCCAACAGGAAAAATAGTCTTTGCTCGTTCAAGGGATTGTAAAAGTAAACTTCTCCTTATAGCTTACCTGCTCAAGGTCCCCACCTCAACCCTTTTAGCTCTCATTATCACCCTATTTCATTGATTCCTCCACTTTCTCTCTGTCACTTCCACATACCATGTACCTAGCTTATTATACTTACAGTCTTATAAATATCCTTACACTCTTTCTTTTCCACTTGGAAGGGAAACATAGAGTCAAGAAGAGCCCAACAACCTATTATATTTGTGCCTATAATTAAATAGCAAAACATTTTCTGGGGGGAGAGAGAGAGACAGAGAGACACACAGGCAGAGAGAGGAAGAGAGACAACGAGACACAGAGAGAAAGGGAAAGAGAGAGAGGGAGAGAAAGAGAGATGAAGGAAAGTGAGAGGAGGAAGGGAAGGTAGGGGGAAGAGGAAGTTGTCACATAACCACAGGGCATCCCCACTATAAACTGACCTTCACAGCTACCAGCTGGGCTCTCAGCATTGCCTCTCCTTGTCCCTGCATCTCTCCAGTAGACTTGCTTTCTTACACGTCGCATCACATGCACCCTCTTCTCTTTTCTCCTATCATCTCTGTCTCTCACATCAGTGGTCTACCAGGCTCCATAATATGTCGATAAAGGATTTTTCTCTAAATTTGTTTAAACATAATTTTATTTATTTTGGTCTAAGCTATACATTCAAAGTTTTCAAAATTCAAAAGATACAAAAGTCACCATTCTACCCCAGTTCTCCATACTTCTCAGTTTTCTTTCTTGTGGGCACCAATGTTCTCAGTGTGTATGCTCCAGAGACAATTTGTGTGTGTATATATATATATATATATATATATACACATACACATATACATGCACATGTATGCAATTTATGCACTGTGTAAAAGCAGATATACATGTATATTTGAAAATATGGTATATTTTGGAATATATCAGGCTTCTCTGTCCATAGGATTCTTTAGGCAAGAATACTGGAGTGGATTTTCATGCCCTCCTCCAGGGGATCTTCCCAACCAAGAGATCAAACCTGCATCTCTTATGTGTCCTGCATTGGCAGGCAGGTTCTTTACCAGTAGCGCCATCTGGGAAGCCCGCTCCATTGGATAGATGTACTTTAACTTATTTAATCGTCTACTATTGATGGATAGTTAGGTTATTTACAAGTTTGTTATTACAAATTATGTTAGAATGAATACATTTATACTTACATCGTTTTGCATGTGTGTTGGTGTATTTGTAAGATCAGTTCCTAAAGTATTATGGGTGGGTCAAAGGGTGTATCATTTTCACTTCTGATAGGTATTGTTAGGTTGCTCTCCATAGCGATTGCTCCAGTGTGCTCTCCCTTCATCAATGCGTAAGAAGGCTGGTATCTCCCAGCTCACCACTGCAGCATGCGACTCATCTCTTTTCTCTCTGCTAATCTGAAAAATGGGACAAGTTTCTCATTATGGTTTTAATTTGCATTTCCACAGAAGAAAGTGAAGGCATTAAATAAAACTTCTTTACTCTGTTTCCACCATAACCACAAATGTCTGATTTCACTTTTGTCTCTTCTAACTCTCATCCATGGCATTGAAAACCCTCCTCAGTCAAATCACTGGTCCTTCCACGTACATTTAGATATCATCCCTTTTTAATTCTAAGACAGTAATTTTCATTGGTGAGCCTCATTTCTTCTGCTTCTTCTTCACCTTTTCCTCCTACATTCTTTCCAATGACTGTCAAACAATCATTAGTACTCCCACTCTTAACATCTCTTCCCTGACTCCATCACCTCCCTCTAGTTACTACTCTTAACACTTAAAAAAAAAATTAATTTATTTATTTTAATTGGAGGATAATTACTTTACAATATTGTGGTGGTTTTTGCCATACATCAACATGAATCAGCCATGGGTACACACGTGTCCCCCTCATCCTGAAACCCCCACCAACCTTCCTCCCCACCCCATCCCTCGGGGTGGTCCCAGAGCACCGGCTTTGAGTGTCCTGCTTCATGCATCGAGCTTGCACTGGTGATCTATTTTACATAGTAATATACATGTTTCAAAGCTATTCCCACCCTCATCTTCTCCCACAGAGTTTTTGTACAAGTGCTTCTTCTTCCTCTTCCTCACCTCACAGTTGTTCTTTAGTCTTCTTTTTTCTCTACCACTCCTGAATGTTCTTGCAGAAGTCACCAATAACTTGCATGTTGTTAACTGTTCAGTTTTCATCTTTATCGATCTATTCTTAGTAGCATTTGTCAGAGTTGACTTCTTCCTTCTTCTGAAACACTTTCTTCCATTGTTATTCATGACCACCTACTCCCTGGTTTCTCGTATACACTGCTGATCATTCCTCTGGACCTCCTTTGCTTATCTTTCCTTACCTGGTCCTAGTTGTCATCCCCAAGGTCCTGATATCCCTTTCTTCTTGCTTTTTATTCTCTCCCATAGAGAACTACTTCTGGTGGTTTAGACGCTAATAGCTCCCAATGTCCCCCCCCCCCCCCCAATCACACATTTAACTGTAAATAAATCAAGTTTATTTACAAGAGGGTATTCCTTTTTGGGTCACCTCCTGCATCTTCTGAGTCCTAGACCTGTATGTACAGCTATCTACTCTACATCTTTAGGTGAATAACTCACTTGCATTTTCAGTTTAAGATGTCCAGAACTGAAATCTCTGCCTCCCCAGCACCCAAACATGCCTCTTCTCTAGGAAATCCCATCTGTGTAAGTGACACCTTCAGCTGTATGGTTGTACCTTTCACCAATTTAGGCATTATCCTGGAAAACTCCCACAGCTCCCATATCACATGTAGCAACATTTCTGTTCTTTTATCTTTAACATATATCTTGATTCTATCAACTTTTCCCATCTCTAATGATTCTGCCCTTACCAAAGCTACAACATCTCTTTCCTGGACCACCATGATAGTGTCTGAATCATGTCTTTGTTTTCACCCATACCTACTATATACTACCTAGTATATAACCTACTATAGTCTGTTCCCATGAAGCAGCCAAAGTTTCTAAGCATACCAACTGGGTATTGTTACTTTCCTCCTTCAGACCTTTTATAGGCTTTGCATCATACTGACAGTAAAATCCAAACTCCCCATCATGGTGTAACTGGGACTATTAGTAACCTTCATGAAATCCATGTCCCCCACTGTTTCCTGACCAACAGAATCTGCCTGATTCCATTTCCCTGCCTCTCTTGTAAGCAGATATCTATATCTGGCCAAAGATATGAGTGGAAATGTTTTCTGGGAGCTCTGGGAAGGATCTTTTAAAGAAGCAAACTTAGGGCACCCCTTTGGCCTGCCCTCCATACCTCCTTCCTATTGCCTGTACCTATGTGATAGCTGGAACTCCAGAAGCCTTCTTGGAGCAGAAGAGGACCTGTCAGACAGAAGCCACATGCTTGATGGCAGAGTAGAAAGATAGAAGGAAGCCTAGTCCTGAAAGCCACAAACCTGTGACACCAGCCCTGAACTGCTTATCTGTGGATTTTCTTGAAGTGTGAGAGAAATATACTTCTGTTTTCTTTGTGCCACTGTTATTCTGTTTCGGTCATATGCAGCTGAACTTACTGTTAACTGATACATATGGCTCGTAAGGCCCCGCGTGATGATCTGGCCCCAGCTCCTCTCTCTGACCTTGTCTTGTGCGCCTGTCCCCGCCCTGGATCACTGTCTTTTCCCTGCACTGGTCTGCTGTCAGTTTCTTGAACCCCTTCCCACCTCAGGGCCTTCCCTCCTGTCGTCCTCTGCCTGGAATTCTCTTCTCCTTCTTTGCCTGGCTAACTCCTGTCATTTTTCAGATCCAAGTTTAAAATGTCATTTACTTGCAGAGAACTTCTCTGATTCTCTGATCTAAATTGTATTTCTGTATCTCTTACACTTCTCTGGTTTTTTCCTTCACAATGCTGATTACACTTTGAAATGACATATTTATTTGTGATTGTTTTTTTTTAATGTCTGTCTCTCCACCATGGTAAAAATCCTGTCTGTCTGCTCATCACCTATACCCTAGAACCTAATTCTAGACCAGGCATGTCCTCAGATGGTAAACAAACGAATGGAAGAAAATATGAAGTATGGTTTAGAGAGTGGGGTCAGGAGTCTAAGAGTCCTGGGTTTTAACCCCAACTCTTACTAGCTGTGTGACTTAACCAAGTTACTTAACCTTTTAAAGCCTCATTTTACTGATCTTTAAATGAGGCTAATAGTAGAACATTCCTGAGGGGATTGTGGTGAAGATTAAATGACCAAATAAAATGAAAGAATTCAACATAGTGCCCTTCACAGAGGAAATTCTCAGGATACACAGCTATTATTAATGAATAAATGAAGAAATCAAAGAAGAAACCCAAGGTCGTTTTGGCAGCCTGTTGTCTGACCCAGGAAAGAGACTTCAACAATGGCCTTTATTTGCTGAGGTCACAATGCCTTCAGCCAAAGGATTGTGGGAATATTGTTTGCCATGGACATTTTGAATGTCCACCTTGACACTTCTTTAGGGACAACTCAGTGCCGCTGCTCCACACTACCACCTTTGAACATTGGTGGTTGTTTATGGCACACTGCCTCATTCTCTTGTGTACCACAAGGTGCCAGACCCATTTCCCTTCAAGCCCATGTCTCACCTGTCCCTGGGAGTGCCAGGCTCCCCTGGGCTGGACCATGTTTTATGTGCCTTCCCTCCCAAAGTCCTCCCCTGACCCATGAGCCAAATCCTTCAAAAAGTGAGATTTCAGTCTTTATTATCAAACAGGAGTGAGAACCAGAACACCAAGAAGTGAAGAATGTGGGAAGGGAAGGCGTGGTTGGCTTCCCGTGTGTGAAATCACTCCTTACCAATTACTTCAAACCCTTGCAAGATTTGGAGAAACCACCTCAGAGTTTGTTTTGGTTCTGTTAGGGAAACTCCAAAGCCTTGGTTTTGGAAAGGCTTCAAACATTCTCCAGACGAGCTGTCTTTCCATTTATAAGACACTCCAAAGTCCTGTATTTAGTAAGAGAGGAGCAGGACACACACACACTCCCTCTCCCTCCCTCTCTCTCTCTCATATAAAACAAGCCACTCTGGGTTCTCCGTAATCCTGGCTTGAACATTCAAGAGAATACTTGAATAATACTTACCTACCTCACTGGGGTGTTGTTATCGATTAATTAGTTAATGTTTGTAAAGCACTTTGCAGATGTAAAGTGCTTGTATAAGTGCTAAGTATTCTTATTATTAAGCAGAAGTTCTGTGGTTTGGCTGAAAATATTTTTTTTGCAATCACACATTTAACTGTAAATAAATCAAGTTTATTTACAAGAGGGTTTTCCTTTTTGGGTCACCTCCCGGTTATTATCACTGAACTAATCTCTTTTATTTTCCTTTAGGTTTCTAATAGAGCTGACTCATCTTGAAAACCTCTGTCCCTGAGAGAATTTCAATAATACCCTAGGAAAATAAATTCCTGTGGACAGTGCCTGTTTTCTCAGAAATAAGGTTGAGAGTATATTTCCTTAGTAAAGACTCTATATCTATGCAGTATCTAAGACTTTCTCTGTAGAGTTCTAATTTAGTTCTAAATTGAAAAAAAAAATGCAGCCAGAACAGTGCCCTGTGAAATAGGTCATGAGAATAAATTTGCTCAATTTGATGATGATAATACAGGAATAATAATAAGGATTTGGAATTATTTTATTTTTTCTTTCTTCACTTCCCAGTCTTCAATCTATCTTTGGTTTTGGAGGCATGTAAGGAAAGTGGGGGGAGGAGACTGAGGAAGAAGCAAGTGGCTCCTAAGACACAACAATGCACAAACTGTCCAATGGAAGAGCAGCCTTAACGAAGTAGGACACCGTCTAAGAGCTGCAAGTCAAGTTCTTTCTTCCAGTGCCTTAGGCAATTCCATGAGAGTCACACTGGAACTTTAAGGAACCCTGTAGACTATAAATCAACAAGGGATATGACACTGGGGAAAGGGGTGAAACAGAAGAAATCAGACAATGAAGCCTGCCCTTCGCTTACTAAAAAGCACACAGTGTTTTTTTAAATTTATGAATTTAGTTAGTTATTTTTGGCTCTGCTAGGTCTTTGTTGCTGTCTGTCAACTTTCTCTAGTTGCAGCAAGTAGATGTTGTGGTGCTCGGGCTTCTCATTGAGGTGGCCTCTCTTGTTGTGGAGCACCGGCTCTAGGGTGCACGGGCTTCAGTAATTGTGGTGAATTGGCTTAATTGCTCCAAGACATGTGGGATCTTTCCAACCAGGGATTGAACTGGTGTCCCTTGCATTGGAAGGTGGATTCTTAACCAGTTGATCACCAGGAAAGCCCCCACGCTGTGTTTTTGATGGACCATTTTCTTCAGCATATTTGTGTATGAGTTGTGTGTGTGTGTTTATCACAGTATGGTTGGACAGTGGCTCTTTTTAGCAGAGGCTTATGCATTGTTCAGATAATGGATCAATACCCTGCAAGGGTTACATCCTTACTGTGTAATTCTAGGGTGGGTGGGAGCAATCAAGTTGAATTACTGACTTTGTGAGGAAATGAAAAGTCAAACTGCTGACCATGTGTATTTTATATTATTTAATTAAAAGTAGATAACAGTAGTTGAATGAACTACAAATCAGATAAAAATGGCAGTATTTTCTCATATTTAACACATATTTGACTTGTGGTTGTGTGACAATTCACCAGAACGGGTCTATGATGTCTCCAAAGAGAAAATCAGAAGTGTAATTAAAAAATACTGCAGGGAGAGGCAATATTAACTCCACCCCTGAGCAAAGCTAATCACAACTACAGTGCCATCACTGTTTCCTATTTAATGAGAATCTCCTCTGCTTCTTTCTTTAACTTGAAATAAGAAAGAAATCATCAGAATTTTTGTTTTAAATATACCATGTACCTTTTATAGAAATAAAGAAAATAGATGGATTATGAATTTTAGGTGTCCATTCCCCATTTATGTATTCATTTTAATGAAGTTTTATCTAATATCCATCAGTCAGTCATTCAAAATTGTATGCCACAACAGAACTGATAGTTTATAGGACTCTCTAGAGATCTTCGGCTTCATCAGATGAGCACTTGTGGGGAATGTCCATCTACTCTTTTTCAGTATCACTGAATCATGCGGAGAATAATCCCAGTGAACTCAATCTCTTCAGCACCCATTCAAACATGTCTGGTACAATCAGAGCTTGGCATCCTTAGACCCTGATACAGGGCCACAGCTGAAGTTTCCAAGTCTCTGACCTTCCCTACCAGGCTCCACTGACTTTCAGACCAAATGAAGAAGACTTTGGTGCATTGTCTGCTTTTGATCTTCAATTAGTGGTTGATTTAGTTACTTCATCAACTTTTATTTAGAGATTTTCATGAAAATCTCTACTGTATCTTGGTTCTTCTTTTGGAGGTTGAGAGCAAAGTACATTAATCTATTCAATGACAAACTATTGATAACTGTTGGATATTTCATTTCCTTTTTCTGTTTTGGACTGAACAAGACTCCAAGATGTTTCTGCATCAGAAGCTAGTCTGATATTGCCAACTAGTCACACTTCCGTTAGTCCTTACAATAAATTTTCTACTCTTTAAATGAAAATTTACATTTCTTATCCTTTTTTGCCCCAAATTAAGAGATTGTTTGACTGATTTTTACTTAAGGGTTCTCCTTGCCGCCAGGATAGAGATCTTGATATTTTATCAATGGAGAAGGTTTTCAATTCATAGGGGAAGGAGAAGTATGGAGGTGGATGATTCTAAGTAGAATATAGCTCATGTTCTTATGTCCTGAGCAAGCCTGATGCCATCCTGCTATCCATGAAAGGTGGGAACCAAGGAAGGAGAGTCCTGGGCCAAATCATCTGGGCAGACTGCTTATCTGGGTCAGCATTAAGATTCAACTGGTTGTTGAAGAGGGTTGGGAAACTGGGGCTGTCAAGTCTGTAGAGCATTTTGCAGATGATAACAGAATGCTAGGGAGAGAGTTACAAACATGGAAGAAGTGGATTGGAGACATGGTTCAGGAGAAAAGTTCAGAACTAAGACAATTTGCTGAGTATGGAAGAGAGAATTCTCTTCATCCCTGAACTACTGCCCAGGGGCATTAAAAGATGGGTCTTAAAGGATTTTCAAAAGGTGTGGCAGGAAGTAGGAGGTTAAAACCAGGTCAGCTGAGTAAGTGCTACTGAGTTTTTCAGTAGGAAATAAATAAAAACTTAGTCTGAAGACAAAGAACAAGGCCAGAATTACTCTGGCTTAGACATTCATGTGCTAACATTTTAGCATCTCTAGCATTGGTTTGCACCTCACAATTGATGGGATCTTGCATTTAATAAAATATGGTCTAGTGTGAATGGCATGAAGGTATGAGAAAGAGATGAATCTGTGACTACAAACAACCTTCAACAGATGTGAGGGGCAAAGATATGTTTTCTTTTGCTTTTTAAGTGGGAATATTGTCAACACAGTCTTTTTGCCTTTTACTGTGGTTTTTCAAATGAAATTTTGGAATGTCTCACTTAGATGCTGAATCTCAGCTTCCTCCTTTTTGATACTGCCACATGTTCCTTCCTTCTTACTTTGAGTCCATTTTGACTTATATTAAGAGAAAAGTGAGGTTGGTAAGAGACTAGGTTAACTGTCGGTCCCTCAGAAAGGCCTTCCCAGACCACCCAACAAATAAACACTCCCCTATTCACTTTCTATGGATCACCTTATTTTATTCCTATCATAGCACTTACACTTTTCTGATAGTTTCCTATTAATTCATTGACTAATTTTGTTTATGGTCCACCTCCTCTGTTAGAATGTAAGCTTCATGAGCATCAGGGTTTTGTTCACTAAGGTGCCCTCTGTGCTCAGGTTGATGTCTGGCACATAGCTGACTCTTTGTTGACATGTGTGGAATGAGTAAATGCATATATGATCTTGAAAGGAGTTGAACTCTCCCCTGTGGAGTTAGGGTTCCCTGGAGTAAATCTAAATATAATGAGCATTATATCCAACTAATGCATTTTGTGGGTTCCTCTACATTTCCCATTTATCTTTTAATGAAGAAAAAATTTAAGAACCATGTGATTGTGGATTGTTAAGACAGCAACCCCTAAAATATAGCTTGAAAATTTCCAGGATCTTAAATTAAAGCTTCCCCATCTCCCTGTCTGGGCTTATGCATGCTGATCCAGCTTCAAATCAGCCAGTATCTATTATTCACCCTAGAATTAAAAAGCAAGAAAACAACCTTTCTTCTTGGAAACAGACATTCAAAAGTTTTGGCCTTGTTATGTTGGCTGTGTCTTAGTGATCCATATTTATATGTTTATAAAGTATCTCTCACATGTTTAAAGTATATTAATTGTTAATATTACATTAGTAGTTATAATTACTAAGGTTTTCACTTCAACAAATTTAAACCAACTGAAAATACTATCAAAAGAAATGAACCTACCTTCACATACACACAATTCTTAAACTAGCTCACTTATTGGATAGAGATGGAGAATTTCTCCATGTTAGGAGAAATTGTGAAAATGGACATGAGTCATGACTAAGTTTTATGGAACTAAGTTAGTCGTGGAACTAAGTTTTATGTTAATCTCTTGAATGAACATCAGTCTCAGAATGAAATTAACCTCTTTGATTTTAGCAGATCAACTCACATCATGTACTCATTCCAAGCTGAAAGCAAAAATATAAACAAAACTTATTAACATCTGAGTGTATTTGATACAGAATCATCCCTGAATCATTAAGGAATACCTCTTGCTAAATTTAAAAACAGTTGGAAAGACAGGTGTATATATATGGAAATAGAGCCTTACCTAATCATATTAGGGCCAACTTCATGCTGACAGGGATCCCTGTCACACTGGGAAGGAAGAATCAAGACAGATATCATCATCATCTTAGTTTGATGATTCCAGGATAAAACTCACTACTCATGTGGATAAGTAGTATGTGTTCATCATTTCTTAATTCCGCAACCCTTGTCCTTATTTATTCTACATAGTGAATGAGCTTGTCTAACCTGTAATGACCCAGGGCTCATTTACTCACCAACCAATCACTGAGCATCTCTTAAAAGGCAGAAACTGGGCTGAGTTCTGGGGATACTAAGAGGGAGACCCTGGTCTTTTCCTTCAACTGCTCAGTCATGTCTCTGGCTTTGTTGACACTATTATGGAAGAGTGTAATTGACAGTGGGGTATCTGAGTCACAAGTCGAAAAAGAGTCATCATATGCCTGGAACATGTCTTATTTTTATATTATTGAAAAATGAAGTATGACCCAACTACCAAATATCTGATAGAAAGTTCCCCTTTTATTTGGATTTTTCATCTTGACTAGACATGACCATTGGGGGTGGAGGTCATTCCTTGGGTATCTATTTTATTTGTTTAGATCTTCAACCCTATAGGGTATGTGGCATACATTATACACATACAACATATAGGTTATGTGTCATTGTCTCCATTTTACCTATGAGGAACCTGAGATTTAGGGACATTGTATTAGAATCCTGTGGCTGCTGTAACAAATTACCACAACCTGGGTGGCTTAAAAGGGCAGAAGCTTATTCTCTTACAGTTTTAGAGGCCCTGCTTCTGAAATCAAAGTATTGGCAGGTCTGTGCTCATTCTAGCAGCTCTAGGGGAACATCTACTTTTTACCTCTTCCATCTTCTGGTGGCTGTTAGCTTCCTCAATTTGTGGCTGCATCATTTCAGTCTCTATCTCTGTGGTCACATTGCCTCTCCTATTCTCTCTGTGTGTGTTTTCTCTTTTTGCATGCCTGTTTTTTTCAGGGTTATATAGATTGATAATTTTTTAAATTGGAATATAATTTTTTTACAATCTTGTGTTGGTTTCCTGCTGTACAGCAACATGGTGAAAGTCGCTCAGTCTTGTCCGACTCTTTGCAACCTCATGGACTATGCACTCCATGGAATTTTCCAGGCCAGAATACTGGAGTGGGTAGACTTTCCCTTCTCCAGGGGATCTTCCCACAACAACATGAATTAGCTATATATATATATTACACATATCCCCTCCCTCTTGAGCCTCCCTTCCATGCCCCCATCCCATCACTCTAGGTCATCACAGAGCCCCCTGTGCTATACAGCAGCTTCCCACTAGCTATGGTAGTGTATATATCAGTGTTACTGTCTCAATTCGACCCACCCTCTCTGTGTCCACAAGTTTGTTCTCTAGGTCTGGGTCTCTATTCCTGCCCTGCAAATAGGTTCATCAGTACCATTTTTCTAGATTCAATATATATGCATTAACATACCATATTTATGATCATACCATTCCAGTATTCTTGCCTGGAAAATCCCATGGACAGAGGTACCTGACAAGCTACTGTCTATAGGATCACAAAGAGTTGGACACAACTGAAGCAACTTAGCATGCATGCATGCACCCTGAACACGCCTGATCTAATCTGCGTGTCTATCTTGTAAATATATGTGTGAACACATTTAGGGCCCACCTGGATAACACAAGATTTTCTCCTCACCTCAAGATCATTACCTCTATCACACCAGGAAAGATCCTTTTTACAAATGAGATAACATTCACAGGTTCTGGGGATTGACATGGATGTTGACCGAGGAGCCATTTTCTAGCCTACCACAGAGGTTACATCCTTGTCCAGGGTTGTGTAACTGGTAAAGGTGGGGTTTGAACAAAGGCAGACCTAACTTTAGAGTCCACTCTCTTAAACCTCCAGGCTGACTCTCTAGAATGCACATGGGCATTCAAGTGATGATGGAGTTTTCAATGCAGTTATGTAAGTTGTTTTGACCTAGAAAACTAGCACGAAGAACTAGAGTGTAGGTTTTATTGATAAAAGTCTTTTATTGCTGTCCACCTCCTGGTTCATTCAACAAGGATCATCCAGTATTTACAGAGGGCCTGGGGTGCTCCAGGTTCTGTGCTGGCATGGAGATTCAATGGTGAGTAAAACCAACCATTATCCCTGTCCTTTCAAGCTCACCGTCTAGTGGGGGACTACAGACAGACTTTAAGTATCACATGAATGAATGTATAATTACAAACTGAGAAGGAAAGGAGAGAAGTAGAATAAGGAAAGCTGACCCAGGCTGGATGTAAAGAGACGTTTTTCTTGAGGAAATGTTTGAGTTAAGATTCAAGAGCTGGGTAGGAGTTAGCTAGGTAAGGGAGGAAGGCAACAGGGAAAAAAAAAAAAAAAAAAACCATTCCAGAAAGACAAAATGGCATATGAAAAGGCTGTGACAGAAGAGATCATTAGCATTTTAGGAACTGAAATAAGTTTGGGGCTAAGAATGCAGTAGTTTTGTCAATATGGGCACTTTTCGTAGGTGTCATGACTGGGGATGGAGTAAGACTCAGTGAATTCTCCATGGACAGTATGCTCTGGCCCAGAGTGGTGTCTCATACAGATGACATGCTTAATGTTCTGCTTGTTGCTTGACTTCATGTGCAAATGAATGAACAAATTAGCCTTGACCTTACGTGTACAGGGAATTTGACAAAGCAGGTGAAAGAGCCATAGTCCTGCTTGCTAGGTGTTTCCCTTCCAAACCAGGGGGTCATTGTGTAGCCAAGTATATTCTAGCCATTTATCACACCCACGTGATTATCCCACGTGAGCCAAAGTCTGGTGAGGGAATCAGGAGTCAAAGTCTTTTTGCACATGGCTGTGAAAAAATCTGGAAAGGCCATTGGCCTGAGGAGAGGAAGCAGAGATAGTAAAACCCCAAACAGCTTCCTCAGCCCTCTGCATGCTTCACCTGGCACGGACATTGCTGATCGCATCTTGAGGCCTGAGCAGCGGTGCCCTATTGATTCCTCCATCTCCTTTGAGGGGAAAGAAAATGGGAGACTATTCTGCAAGCTGACCTGTATCTGTTGCTCCATTTTAAGGACATAGCACTAGAAAAGAGCTAGCTTTGGGTTTCAAAAAAGGGACAGGCCATGAAGAATGTTTTTCCATCTTCCATTCTGAGTGTTTCACATGCTTTGACTATCACATGTTGACTGGGCTGCCTCCTATTACAGGAGATGTTTATGAGAGGCATGATTTTTTTTTGAAATTGAAGTATAGTTAATGTACAATGTTGTATTATTTTCAGGTATACAGCAAAGTGATATATGTGTGTATATGTGTGCATGTGTATGTATTCTTTTTCAGATTCTTTTTTCTTAGAGGTTATTACAAAATATTGAGTATAGTTCCCTGTGCTATACAGTAGGTCCTTGTTGATAAGATACATACTTGTTATAAACATTCCTTTAGCTTTTTCATCTGAGAGGGAAAAAATTTCACTTCTATGCACAACCAGGATAAGATCTCAGAGATTGCCTTAGAATTCATTATATTGAGAGTTCTCTTTGGGATCCAGCCTAAATGCCACAGATGTGACATTCTGGTCATGGAAATCTCAGGCAAGGAGGTGAAGGACTTCGGAGGCCTGCATCATTAATTACCTCCCTTCTAGATGGAAAGCTCCCAGGGCTGAAAACCTGTGTCTTGGACAATGCCAACCACATGCGGTGCTGTCAACTCAAGGATGAATGTGGTTTTTAAAATTTACTTCTAAAACAGAAATTCTAGACTGACCCACTAGCCTTATGCTTCTAAGACTACTTTTCTCCCATTCCTTCCTTACTGTTTTTCCTCCTTCTCTCTTCTCTTTCTTTTCTTGTAATTTCTTTATGTGTGAGATGGTGTGAGATGCTAAAAATGGACACTGCACCAGGAGAGTTCTAGACCAGACTCTGGCACTGAGTAGCCATGTGGCCTGGGCCATGTCACAGAAACTCTCTGGGCCTGTTTCCTCACCTGCGATGGAAATTGGACTCTCTGAGTACCTTGTGAAGTTCTGCTGTGGTCTTCAGATCTTTCTTGCCTCTCCACCCTGTCCCAGATAGTCCATTTTTCTCTTCTCTACCCATAGCCCCTCAACTTCTCTTTCCAATCATATTCTTCACATACTTCCCCTTTCTCTTTCTTCTCTTATATGAACAAAGGTCTGTGCTTAATTTGGTTAGGATGTCACAGGCTGGGAGAAGCCATATGACTGCCCAAACTTGCCTGTTCATGATAGAAAAGGGAATTTGGAAGAGAAGGAGCACATGATGGCATTCTTTCCCTTTCACATCTATGCCCTTATTTGTTTTCCTCATATCAGGGGCATGGGCCCCATGGCACCTTCTCATAGGGAGGCCAGGAGATTCCCCATTTGCATGCCTTCACAGGGCTCCAGCTTCTTCCCCAACAGCAGACAGTGTCAAGGAACTCTCTCCTTTCATCTGCTCTCCCAGATTATACCTTCTTTCTACTTTGTTTTTCAAAGACAAGACCACCGTAGAACATGACTTTTTCCCAAAGAGCATTTGGCACCTTTCTTCCAAGCCTGAGGGTGCCATAAGAAGTGGTTTCTTCTTTTTTCCTAATACAGGTATTAAGCCGACTTAATATTCACTTATTCTGAAAAATCCCACTTCACAGAAACATTTTTTAACACGAGCCAAAGTGTTTCTCCCTAATTCAGCACAATTGTGCCTGGTTTATATCCATTGATGTTAAGTGATTTCCCGTTTAATATCAATTGGAAATGGCTGATTTCCTACCCCAAACAGTACTTAATGTCAATTATGGCAGGCCGGGCAGAGCTGTTTTTCAATTAACGACACCACTCCATTTTGTGTGCTGGCGAGAGGTGCAAAATATGTGCACACAGAGCTGCCTCGTGTAACATGACAGAGAGGGACAGCATGCTGATTTGGCTCCTTATTCGGAGCATCGGTTTGGGAGTGGGGTGCTAGTGGGGTGCTAGTGTGGGGTGCAGGGATTAGCCTTCCCCCTTTATTCCAGGGACCAGACATGGTTTAATAGGAATCTACCCTTCCATCAAAGAAGCGTCTGGTGTGGTGATGACCAGAACTTGCTGGGGACAGTACAACACTTAACTATAAACAGTATCGCTAGGACAGAGTTCACAGAGATGTGAAAGGGGGTATAGATTCAGAAAACGGATATGATTGTGATGTGGATTCTCTAATAATTCTCAGAGAATCTGGGAGTGGTTGTCTGGCAAGACTGAAAATGACAGCTAACATTCACTGAACACCTCCTGTGGGTCTGAAATGTTATATTATTTTGAATTTACTCAACAACCTTGTAAGAGAGAGTGTATGCCTATTTTATCGATGTCCATATTTGAGACTGATAGGATTGCCTGGTGCCATTGAGCTATTCAACATTTGAAGCTAGAGTTCAAATCCAGGGCTGTCTGATTCTGTATCATGGACCAGTCTTCCTTTCTAATAAAACAGATGGCTTAAAATGTCCCTGGTGAATCTACAGAATCCCTAGGGTGATGCTCCTTAGCTGGAGGACAGAACCAGAAGATAATGGAATCCAGGGCTTTCTCTTTTCCTTGGTCTAGGATCCAAAGCTCTACACAGTCTTTCCTCATATTGCCTTATGTTTTCCTACCTCCCTCTGGGTGAATGCCTTTCCTCACACTTCTGCCTATACTAATTCCAGACCTTTCAAGGACTAGCTTGAGATGCCTATGAGACATTCCTTGACTAAAGTGTCCACCTTGGGTACTCTCCTCTGAACACGTTCAGCATGTCTTCTCTAAGATCTTTTGCTAACATTTTCCACATATGGCTGCAGAAAACTTTCCTAAGAGCAGAAACCATGCAGGAAAGAACTTCAGGTGTGGGGGCTAATAGATCAGAGCTGACATCCAGTATTGTCATTTCCTACATCATTTTGTCCTCATTCAACAAAGGTTTATTAAGTGCCTACTTTGTGTCAGGCATTATTCTGGGAGCTATCTGATCTCAAGGAGCCCATATACCAGTGGAGGGAGTTGGCAGTAAAGGGATAACTACAGTAGAATTTAGTATGTTCTATGGGATGCCCAAGACAGAGACTCTTAATTCAATTGTAGGGTAGGTAGAGGAATCAGAAAATTTTATTTGGAGTGGGCATCTGAACCGAATGTTTAGAAAGGTGTTTCATTGACAGTTGGTAGGGTTCAGAGAGGGCTGGATGCCTGAGGAAGTTTTCTCACAGGAATCAACAGCTGCCTGGGTATAGATAACACTGGACCTGCCTCCGTCCTTCATTTACAGCTTCATCATAGGGATGATGTTGAGGATCAATAATAGTATACATTAACTGAGCACTTACTCTGAGCCTTGCATTGCTATAAGCTCTTTACTTGTATTAACTCACTGTATCATCATAATGATTTTATGAGGTAGGCATTGCTATTGTATTCATTTTAAAGATGAGAAAACTGAGCCACAAAGAGCTTAATTAACTGGTCTAAAATCACCAAGCTAGTAAACTGTAGCTCCCAAGGATAGCCTCGTAGCCATAAATCTATGTTGTTTTTTGAATGAAGTGATGCATACAAATTGGATATACAGTGTCTGAATAAACTATTATTCATTAATAGCTATGGCCTTGATTCCTTTACTTGGACTTTAAAAACAAAACAAAACTCCTCTTTGGAAAGCTAAGTCTTTCCTTTTCAGAACACTGTTTTCTTGGGTTTAGGACTATGCTAGCCACACGGTGATTCCCTCTTGTCTCCATTGTAGGATCTATTTCAATGACGTGCAAATAAACAGCACAAAAGCCAAACCAAAATACTGGGATAAATCCTCATGCAGATGAAGGTTGTCAGTCTCAGTTTCCTTGTCAGGAAAGAGTGAAACTTCTTGTTTCTAAGGTTTTGGGGACTCTGAATGCAGACAGTTTCTGGTCTGGGTATCGACAAGGGAGTGGATAGCTCTTCTTGGCTACTCTTTCTAAGATGGTTGAGAAACAAGACTTCTGATGAGGTCCATTTGAGCTCTCAGATTCCAGGATAACTCATATACTTTTAGAGGGTGCTTTGAGTGTCATATTTGCTAATATGCTAAGTTTTTCATCCTGATCAATTTATTTGGAGATAATATCAGATACCAGTATATGGATTAAGTCCATTGGTTGAAAAATACAGTATATTATTCAACTATTTCTTTGATTTGTGTGAAAGACCATTTGATGAGAATCTGAATTTTCTTTTAAATTCTTACAGTAGCAGGGATTTTTCTTTGAGGTAGTTAAAAGTATCCATAAATACTAGTCATTTTTATTTTCCTGTATGTTTTTGAGTTTAGGATAACTTTAAACATTATAAAAAGGGAAGGAGAATAAAAGGCAGTGGACATAGAAGGTGGGACTCAAGAACCCTTAATAAGTATCAAGTCAGCATATTATTGTCCAAAAGTGGTACTGATGATAACTCTTATGCCATAATTTCTAGCCTAGACAAAGTGAGTTTTGCTAGTTGGCATTAGACAGTATTTATGGACATTATTCCTTTCATCCTTGCAGTATCTCAGAATGTCATGAGAATAAATATCTTCTTCAGTTCAGACTGGCTCAAGGTCAGTGCATGGAAGCCAGACCTTTGGACTCTTTCCTACGGAGCTGACTCCCAGTGCTTGTCCTGGGCCTTGATTGAAAGCCTTTTTCTCTAAGATGGGGGCATTCAGAACTGTGAAGAATGAATGAGAAGAGGTTTATGGAGAAATGAGAGGTTTATAAAGAAGGCCTAACTATGTGTAGGGCACTGTGCTATACTGGTTTAAGACACCTTAATTCTTCAGGGAAAGCCCATTTCCCATGCGTGAAGTATGTCTCCTTTTGCCATAGTCTTTGGAATACTAGATGGTGATTATGTCAGAGAACCCCAGGCTTTGCCAGAAAGAAACAGGTATTTGGCATGATCTGGGCATCAAGTCCATGTTATTATGTTCATTTCATAGATATGGTGGAAAGATGCTCTCCAGGTCCCTGAGGAGAAATTCTTGACATTTGGTTCAGATCTCTCCTTGGTTCCTCACCTCCAAGGGTATCTAATCCAATTGCTAATTAAGGGAAGAATAGAGACAGCAGATGAGAAGGGTAACTTTTTTTTTTCTTTCAAAGCAATTTAAACCTTTGGAAGGTACACAAACGTGGTCCTATTATTCAAGTTAATTTACAATCCTTTCCCCATCCACCACGAGGAATTTATGAACCTGGAAGAGCTGAAAGTCCCTTAGCAAAGTAAACAAACTGTAACTCAGGATTGCATACTTCCAACGAGTCTCTATCAGCAGGTTTTATTTTCACACCAGAGGTGAAAAGATAATTTGGTGAGCTGTAGTACTTTGTGTCACTGGAGTAGCTGAGAGCTTGCTTGCCCAGTGTGGAAAGAGAGGCTGACTAGGCAGCCATCTGCAGGCTAAAACACAGCTGCTGCCATTGTCCTGGTGATGGTGGTGGTGATGATAAGAGCTGGCATTTACTGAGCCATCATCGTGAGTCTTCCCATGTGGCTTCCCACGTGGCTTAGCTGGTAAAGAATCTGCCTGCAATGCAGGAGGCCTGGATTCTATCCCTGGGTTGGGAAGATCCCCTGGAGAAGGGAAAGGCTACCCACTCCAGTATTCTGGCCTGGAGAATTTCATAGACTGTAAAGTCCATGAGGTCACAAAGAGCTGGGCACAACTGAGCAACATTCACGTTCACGTCATGAGTCAGATATTGTCTAATGCTTTAAGCCTCAGAACAGCCCTTTGAAAGTGACACCCTTATTATCTCCATTTTGCAGATGAGGAAACTGAGGCTTTTAGATGTTTGGATAATTTTCCCCTGGAAACAGAGTCAGAGTGTGACTCCACACAGTTTATCTACAGATTGGGTATTATCCGAGTATAGAGAATGCACTCTGTGTGTTTGGGATTGGGAATGGCTAGTGTTTTCTTTACAGGGAAAGAGAGATTTCTTGTTCTCTTCTCTCTTTGCAAACCCCCCATCTTCCCCTTTCAAAGTGAACACTGGGCCCCGGACTTGGAGTCAGGAAACGTGTGTTCCAGTCCTTGCTCTGAAAAGTGCTGGCCACGTGATCATGGACAGATCCTCCCGCTCTCTGACATGTTTCTGTATTCATAAAATGAGGGGGACAGCAGAGGTAGCTGATGTCCTGGCTCTCCATTTCAGTGGCTTCAGGATTCTGTGAACCAGGATGATCAATCTTGGCCTTTCAACCCCTCTCTCATCCACCCTTGTGTGTGGGACAGCAATGCTTCTCTTGGATGTGCAAGGCACTGAAAAGGAGGAAAGTTTTTTTTTTTTTTTTTTTTAATGTGCTGTATACCAGACGACCTTGATGTGATGGACTACGGGGTCTGGTGACACTGTGCACTCAGTACTATTCAACACTTTGCCTGAAAGGAAGGAAGGAATGGATTTATTGACTTGCGACTTTGACTCGGGCCTGTGTATCAGGCCTATTATTATGTGGAATGATTAGGCTGCAGTGGCAGGGACAAGTTAAACTAGAACAACAAAAGACCTCCTTAACCTTTACCTGGACACAAGGCCATTCATAATGACTTGCATGGTTTGGAAAACCAAGTCTGTCCTGGAGCACTCAATACTTTCGCAGCCCCAGCAAATGAGCAGGGAAGGGAAGATGGATGGGTGAGAGAGACGAAATGTAATCCAATTCTGCATAGTCCTGTTTAGAACGCTGAGTTCAGGTCTGTGTCAAAAAAACAGCGAAGGCTTAGAGATCATCATCATTTTCTTTGGCTTGAAAAAGGAATTTGAAACTAGATACAGTGTTGCTTGCTGAGAAAGCTTCCCACTATTTGTTATCCACTAGAGTAAATTATGCTCTTTCTGAAAGATATTTTCCCTCTTGAAGGAACCATGTGCCTTCTATTAATGTGAACAGAAGTAGATACATGGAGCTTTCACGCACACACACACACACACTCACTCACTCACTTACTCTCAGTATCAAACACAAGGTCTCCTTGAAAAGCTAAAATAGCAAACCGTCTCAGGCTTTTCTTGCTTCTGAAAGATACTCTTTGCTCTAAAACCCATCCCTGCATGATGAACCATATTTTGGTGGAATGGCTGCAGCATCAACCATTTCAAAGCCTTGGGTAGGATGAGTTCTTTTCCAGACACCTCCCTCTAAATATTGCAACTCTTAATGGAGCTGGATATAGCACACAAATTAGAGACTCTCCTAGCTAGAGGAGACTTTACTGATCATCTCACTCAAGGGCAACCTAAGTATTTCTTTAAATGGCCAGAGGGCAAATATTTTAGGCTTTATAGGCCACTCTGTCTTTGTCACAAATACTCAACTTTGCTATTGTAGTGAGAAAGCAGCTGTGGGGAGTACATGCACAGTGAGCATGGCTCGACTCCGTGAAACTTGACTGACAAGAACAAGTAGCGGGCCAGGCTGGGCCCACAGGCTGCAGGGTGCTGACCCCTGGCCTCACTCATGGTTCAAATGAGTGTGAAGAGGCTCGTTCAGGGGTGTTTTTGCCAGCTAGCTACGGAACCAGGACTGGACACTCTTGGAGTGGGAATCAGGTGCACAACTCCAGGGTCCCTGGTCTGGGGATGTTTCCTTCAATAGCATTATCTTATCCAGTTGAATGCTTTAATATTTCAAGCAATTTATTGTGAAAATTAATTTATCAGCTATAATATGGAAACCATGCTTGGTTAATAGGGGTCGTGTCTGGAGTGAGTTGAGACTTGTGTGTGGCATTGGTGACTTTGAAGCCAGCACTCCCTTGCACACATCATCTGGGCAGACTCTGACCATCCACTGATTTACATGAGCCTGTGGGGAGAACATAAAAATCCTTTCCATCACTGGGGCTCAGACTTATGCAAACATGCTTGGGAAACTTGAGGAGAGTTAATTCCAGCAGATACAAGATTACAGAGAAGGAGAGCAGAGCTTTAAGAGAAACACACAGAGTGAGGAAGTCTCGTAGAAGTGGTTCAGCTTAGCTTAGCGATAACGAGATTGGTAAGGACCATAGTTCTGGAACAATGAAAGCTCTACTAAAACTCAGCTGACTCAGTCACCTGGGGCACCCCTGGACCACAATAAAACTAAAAACACAAAATTGCTAGGAACCCTAGTACCTTTGCAAGTTTCCATGACCCACCGCCACCTCCCTCCCGCGACCCTGCCTCAATACACACGCACATAACAGCACAGCCAGAAAGAGCAGCAGTTCTTGTTCTGATGGAGAGTCATGAGACCTGGAAGTCTGGAGCGAGGCCGTGATGTGGTGCCAGGTGGAGTCAGCTGAGAAACTGGGCACCAAGCAGTGACAGAGGTCATGAGTGTGTGAGTGCCATCACCCATGTGCTCGGCAGAGGAGAGCCGGGCACTCTGCAGACAGGCTCAGCGGCATAAGACACAGACAACCCAGAGGCAGACTACAACAGAGACCAGCCACAGTGGCAGAAGGAAGCGATTACATGGAGTGTTGATTGCGGGGACTGGTCTATGGTAACTTGGTATCGGTGTGTTAGGGGCTCAAGCTGAACATCTGCAACATGGCAAGTCAGTGTGCTTGACAGAGGTGTGGATGAACCTGGAGAGAAAGATCCGTCATGACAGCTTACAGTTTCTGAGCGGTGACTGTATGTCAGGTGCTATGCTACCTGCCTTTCAGGCATTATATCATTAGATCTGAATATCAACCTTGCAAGGTCCATACTGCTCATATCTTCAGGGATGGTCAGTGATGGCTGGAGTAACAACTCTCTCCAAATAACAGCTGCTGCCGCTGCTAAGTCACTTCAGTCGTGTCCGACTCTGTGCAACCCCAGAGACGGCAGCCCACCAGGCTCCCCCGTCCCTGGGATTCTCCAGGCAAGAACACTGGAGTGGGTTGACATTTCCTTTTCCAGTGCATGAAAGTGAAAAGTGAAAAGTGAAAGTGAAGTCGCTCAGTCGTGTCCGACTCTTAGCGACCTCATGGACTGCAGCCCACCAGGCTCCTCTGTCCATGGGATTTGCCAGGCAAGAGTGCTGGAGTGGGGTGCCATCGCCTTCTCCTCCAAATAACAGCAACTACAAAGTAAAACATCTTTCTCATTCACATTTTGTGAGGGCCAGAAGTTGACAACAGCTCTGTGCCCAGCTGAAAGTGAACTGTGGATCTGTTCATATCATCTGGGACCCTGGCTAAAGGAGCAGTCCTTATTCTGGATGTGTTCTCATGGTGGAACAATGCAAGCCAAATGCAAGAGCGGGCTGAACTTTGTCATCACTTTTTAAAAAACTGAAGTATAATTGATTTACAATATTATGTTATGTTCAGGTGTACAGCATAGTACACCTGATTCAATATTTTCATAGATCAATAGGTTCAAATAGATTCAGTATTTGTATAGATCATATCCCCTTTGCTGTACATTACATCCCTGTAACTTATTTATTTTATATCTAGTAGTTTGTACCTCCTAATCCCTTCCTCTGTCTTGCCACTCCTCCAACCCCTCCCCACTAGTGATTACTAAGTGCTCTCTGTATCTGTCAGTCTGTTTCTATTTTGTTATATTTATTTGTTTTTTTCTTTGGCTTCCACATAGAAGCGAAAACATATAGTATTTATCTTTCTGTCTGACTTATTTCACTGAACATAATACTGTCCAGGCCCATCCATGTTGTTGCAAGCGGCAAACTTCCATTCACTTTTGAAGTTGCTACTTGGCTGTTTGCCTCAGGTTCATGCATATGCCAAAGTAAATCATGGCCACGTTTGACAGTGGGGTGGGGAAGCAGTCTGTGCAGGGCAAAGCACATGACAGTGGAAGGAAAATGTATTTGTGACTAATTGAATCTATCATTCCATCTCTGTTTTATCAATGAGAGCAGAGTCCATTATCTCACATAGCCATTCAAGCATAGCCATGCATTACACTTTTGGTGCTAAGGGATACACCTCTGATTTAAATAAATGGGCACTCTCTTACCCACTGTGTTCCCCAGTATATATGTACACCTTACAGGTGAGGTCATCTGGTGGGTGGAGGATACCATATCTATAGAATGAGGGACAGGCCTAGGGCATCTTAATTTAGACTTTATAAACTTGAAACTCAGGTACACTTAGATTGTTGTTGTTGTTGTTGTTTAATCACCAAGTTGTGTTCAGATTACATTCTCTAAATTCATGGTACAAATACTTTCTTGCCATTATAGAGAAAAGCTTTTCTTCCACAGTACCTGCTACTCTGTGGTATCATAAGGACTCTGCAAGCTGGTGGTATTATTTTAGAGATAGGATTGCCCCTTGAAGCAGGCTGACTTGCCAGGTTTGAAGAAAAATTTTCCTTCATCTTTTTATTATGAACATTTCCAAACATACAGAAAGGTTGGAAGAACTACACAGTGATCACCAGGTTTCGACAATGGCTACTTGTTCTATCTATAAATTTCCATACACATACATGCATATGTATATACTGGGGAATTTAAAAATAAGTTGCACACATTATGATATTTATTTTTATGTGATTCTGATGTACCTCCTGAAAACTGAGATAGTCTTTTAAATAACCCTATCATCATTACTATACCTTAGAATAATTTCTTAAGTCTTAGATGTCATTTACAGCTAAGTTTCAGTACTAGAATCCAATCAAATTTAATGTATTGCATTTAGTTGTAATGTTTCTTTAAATTTCTTTAATTTGCAAAAGTCCAACAGTACCTCACTTAAAAAATATAGATTTTAAAAATAGACCAGGACAGCTATCTTATATATCTTATTATCTGGATTTGCTTGATCATTTTCTCTTGGGGTCATTTGCTTTGTGTCTCTATCCCGTGTATTTCCTATAACTGCAAGTTAGCTCTTTTAAAGCATGATGAGGTTATCATTAAACCTTGATGTCTAGGATGCTTTACAAGAGGTTCTATGTGCTTGACACTGTTTCTCACCTAGAGGCATATGGATCAAGACATCCTACTATCAGTGATCTTAAGTTTGATCATTTTGTGATGGTGGTAAATACAGGCACTCTTAATGGTAGGTTTATGTCTCTCCTTTTGCAATTTAGAGTGATACTTTGAAATTTTGTGACTATCTTATTCCTTATAAAACTTACCTTTTATTGGTTTTGGGTCTTCCCAGGTGGCTTAGCAGTAAAGAACCCACCTGCCAATGCAGGAGACATGGGTTCAGTCCCTGGGTCGAGTAGATCCCCTGGAGGAGGAAATGCCAACCTACTCCAGTATTCTTGCCTGGGCAATCCCATGGACACAGAGGAGCCTGGCAGGCCACAGTCTATAGAGTCGCAAACAGTTGGACACCACTGAGACCACTGAGCATACACTCAATGAAAATACAGGTTCTCACTTAAATTTGAATTTCAGATAAACATTGAATACATTTTTTGTATGGTATGTCCCAAATATTGCATGGGGCATATGTATACTAAATTTTTGTTGTTGTTATCTGAAATTTAAGTATAAGTATGGATCCTGTGTCTTATCTGGCAAGCCTAGACTCTATATTAGCAGGGAGCATTATGGAAAAGGAAAAGGGAAGTAAAGATACCAGATGCTGAAAACAAGCTGTATAGATTTGGTGAGACTTCTTGGAGACAAGTTTACACAAAAAGGTTTGGGGAAGCATGGCTGGAGATGGAGAAGATGCAACTGCATAGGTTTGGGGGTGGTCCCAGTGATGTATCGGGATGGTCTGAAAAGATGCTGAGTATATCCAGCTTGTACTCTTCTAAATTCTACTACATACATACCCTGGGGTGGATACCAGTGTAAAACAGAGTGGTGATCTTTGTATATTTCTCCAGTTTCTTCAATGCATTTCAGACAGTGAAAGGACCCTGCAGCTTAAAGTCTGAGGGATGGGCAAGGTTTAGTGTTTCTCTAGTGTCAGTTCAGTTCAGTTCAGTTCAGTCACTCAGTTGTGAACGACTCTTTGTGACCCCATGAACTGCAGCACACTAGGCTTCCCTGTCCATCACCAACTCCTGGAGTTCACCCAGGCCCACGTCCATCAAGTCAGTGATGCCATCCAGCCATCTCATCCTCTGTCGTCCCTTTTTCCTCCTGCCCCCAATCCCTCCCAGCATCAGAGTCTTTTCCAATGAGTCAACTCTTTGCATGAGGTGGCCAAAGTACTGGAGTTTCAGCTTTAACATCAGTCCTTCCAAAGAATACCCAGGACCAATCTCCTTTAGAATGGACTGGTTGGATCTCCTTGCAGTCCATGGAACTCTCAAGAGTCTTCTCCTGCAGCTGTGTCTTCTTCCAGGCACTCCTTCATGCTGGGCTTTCACAACCCTGGCCTTTCTTTGGTCCGGCTACTCAGCACACAGCACCCAGTGCTGGCAGCTGCAGGTGCCTGTGCCTGGAGCGCTCTTCCTCCTCCTTTAATCTAGTTAAAATCTCATCCTCCCAATCAGAGTCAGGCATTAGGGAAATGAGAGATCATTTTCCCATCATGCTTTTAGAGCTAACTTCCAGTTATAGAAATTACAGGGGATAGAGACACACAACAAATGACACCAAGAGAAATAGTCCCTCATTTCCCTGATCTGATTAACCCTCCTTCCTCATTTTAGGCTCTCATAGAGCACCCTGAATTTCTCCTTTGTGTCACTTACATAGTTGAAATTCTACATTTAGTTATTTACTTGCAATTAACTGTTAGTGAGTTCCACAAAGACAAGGATTGTGCTTGGTTTTGCTTAGCATCATCTCTCTAGAGTGTAGCATGATGTTTAGAAAATACTACGCCCTCTATAAATATTGGTTGACTGGATAAATGCTTGCATGATTAAATAAATGGGTGCATTCATGAACAACCAGAGATTCAGGCAGAATCAGAATGTGGGATTGTGTAACAGTATAGGTCCATCAGAAGGCATTGACAACTGAGTCATCTTGTCCAGATGGCTTGGACCTTCCCTAACTGGTCCTATTCCTTGAGCTCACCTTTCAGATCATGAGTGTTCTTCACTCTCTGACAAGATTCAGAAATGCACAAATTGCAGTTTGGTTGGTTCATCTCTGCATCCTCAGTTCAGGGTGTGGCATGTGGTGAGCACTTAATGCATTCCCCCCTTTTAATGAATGAATGAGCCACTGCCCGGGAGTGCTCACATTTTCATCTACCATTCCTGTTGGGCAGTGGGGCTGGGATGTCTGGGTGTCTTTTGGAGCTGGTGCACCTGATGCCTCTGAATGTGTCTTAGGTCCAGTTCTCCTTGGGAAAGGATTCTGAACAGTGTGTTTTGGTGTTTTAGGCCATTCATGGTCAGAGCTTTGGCCTCTCCAGCCTGCCTCTACCCTTGTGATGTATAAGGTCTCAGCCATCTCACTCTGGGGTGAATTTGGACCAGGGCTGTTGTGATTCCCCTGGGACCCCAAGCTGGTTCAGGGGTCCTCCTCTCCTCCAAGGCCTGGGAATACCTCTGTTTCCTCAGTCGTTCTGAGGAAATGACTTTTCCGGAAAGAATAGACCCAGGCCGCAGTTTCTTGGCAGCTAGACTGGAGGGAGAGTGTAAGCTGAGCCTCATGCTTTCTCTCTGCACTTTACAAATATCTCATTTTTTATTTCCCTCCAACAACATGTGATGACCCTTTGGCAAGTCCTTAGTGCTAAATTTCTTTTTTATGGAGGCAGCAGTAAAAACTCTAGGGCCTTTGATAGGCAGAGCTGGGACGTCGAGTGGATGTAAATCACTTGAGCATTGGCTGGATTCGGTTGACAGATTTCTAGGTTCAGTGAAACTTTCCTTTCCCAAATAAATCAAATTCTGACCTACAAAGGTCTAAGCTGGGAAAACTTCTGAAGTGTCTGAATTTGGGCTGAGGCTAGAGGTCATCCTGTCTGGGTGATGGGCATGGATTTTGTAGTGAGCATGAAGGGAAAACTCATGACACAGAGTTTTTGTACATTTCTCTTTTGCTTGAAGCTTTTGGTACGCTTGGCTCCTGGGCCCTTACATGAAATACTTACAAAACATATAAAGGAAACCAAGGAGGTCTTGGAATAAGTATAGAAGCAAGCTGTGGTGGCGGGGACATCTTTATTCAAAAAGAAGTGTGTGTGTATTTATGTATATGTATGTGTGGCAGGGGGGACTCTAAATTGTATGACCTTGTTGACATTTCTCCACAGCTGTAGAATACAGCTGTGTCTGGACCCTTATAAGGTATTTGTATGTAGAATGTCATTGGGAAGATCTATGTTTAGAAGGATTTGAAATTTTAAGATTATCTCCAAAGTGTTAGTTATCTTATAGTGACTCAAAGTACCTAGAGGATCAGAGGGACCTATCTATTTGCTTCTGGACTGAGTTTTATCATTCCAAATGGCATATTGTTCCCCCTTATAACTCAAGCATCCATAAGCCTGCTTACCATAGGAGTCTCAAACAGAGGCTATAAAGAGACACCAGGTGTCTGGAATGTGTAATTTGGGAAGGCATCCACCCACCTCTCACCTGTGTGGGAACCATCACAAATAGAAGCATGCAGCATCTCTGAAGCCATGTATGAGCCAGGTGGGGGCTGCGCTGACTCTCACTAATGGCCCAACTCTCGCGGAATAGCATAGCGCCATTAACAACTGATTATACACATTATTGGGCAGCTCACAGCTAATGGGACCTGTCACGGGATCTCAGAAGACTGGGCTTATGATCTGTTGATAAATAGGTACGTGGAACATGTGGGTCAGTCATTTCCTAGTTAAGACGGAAGGAGGAAATGAAGCGACAGCTGCAGCCGTTCCACATAGACTATGGCGATGTGCTTGGATGGCATCTGGTATCAGGACGTGAGGCTGGGGGTGGCCTCAGGTGCAGTGGGATCTCTCTGTTCTATTCCTGCAGATATAAAGGGTGGAGGGGGATGAGGCAATTGCATGGAGATTTTAAAAAATGCGTTGGAACTTCAACATTCTGAAGGGAGCTGTCTTCCCACTAGCAGTTTCCTTGGGAAGCTGAGAACTCTAAGGAGGCCTTTGTTCTTGTACTTTCTTTGTGGGGTTTCTGAGGAGGGTTGTGATATACTCTTTTTGAGTGTCCTCAGTTGTGTCAAATTGGTGAAGGAGTAATAGGCAAAGGTGAAGTAAGCAGGGATAGGAATATCACTGCCAACTAGTATGTATCATTTAAGCCTGGCTTGAGGTCTGCGTCTCATCCTGATACAAATATCCAGGGAGATAATAGAGTAGATCTGAACTTCAGGCCACAAATACAGGCAGCATTATTCTATTTAAATCAACTTCATTCTGATTTGGCTCAGATGAGAAATACGGTCTCATTCGTTTGGTGGAGAGGTTGGGACAAAGATTTTCTCTAGGCCCCTCTGTTATCTGTCCACCCAGAGTATTATTCACACCCTCACCTTCATTGCTTCCTTTCAGTCTGTGAATGTAGTGCTTCCATGGCATCATATTTTTGCCCAGGCTGGCAGCCTTCTCATCTGGGGTCAGCCTCTATCGGTGCATTGTGGCAACTCTCCATCAGTGGCCCTGTCACCTTCCCTTGGAGTCACACCCCCTCCAATCTCTTGGAAACCTCTCAACTCAAAAGCATTTGCTTCTTTCCTTATGTCAAAGAGCTCAAACTTATAGGGGAAAAAAATGCCAGGTAGGGATTTTTCTGCAGGCAATTTCTACTTCCAGCCTTTACAATCCTTGGCTAAAGTAAGGGAACACAAAAAGCCTGACTCTTCTTTGGGAGTCAAGGAGGGGAAATGTGGTAAGAACAAAATGCACATTAATGTCTCAGTTCCTTATACTTCTGTGATAAGGGTGGTGATGGCAAAGATGGTGAAAAGGATGATGATTTATGTTGGCATTTGCTTTAGAATTTCAGGCCACAATCTGACATGATCCTTGTAGTAGGTCAGTAAGGTAGGATAATGTGCCAAAAGGAAATGAAGACTCAGAGAGGTTTTGTGAGTTGACCAAGGCCACATAGCAAGTCAGTAGCCACAAGCCCTCCTTTGTTGGTTCAGTATAGCTTTCTTTGGAAGAGGCTGTGTGTTGCCATTTTTTGGTTGGAGAATACCACACAGGCCCTCAGAGAAGGCAATGGCCACCCACTCCAGTACTCTTGCCTGGAAAATCCCATGGACGGAGGAGCCTGGTAGGCTGTAGGCCATGGGGTCGAGAAGAGTCGGACACGACTGAGTGACTTCACTTTCACTTTTCACTTTCATGCATTGGAGAAGGAAATGGCAACCCACTCCAGTGTTCTTGCCTGGAGAATCCCAGGGATGGGGGAGCCTGGTGGGCTGCCGTCTATGGGGCCTCACAGGGTCAGACACGAATGAAGCGACTTGGCAGCAGCAGCAGCCGCAGACAGGCCCAGCCTTCTGGGAGAAAGTGACTAGGAGTAATTTAGAGACAGCCAGCGTCTTGGACACCCAGGATACTGAGAGACCTTAACAGAAAGAATCCCAAGACTTGCTAGCCCCCTCAAAGTCTCCCTGCCATCTGGGCAGAAGGGGATCTTGTAAGTTAGACAGAATTTGAGCTCTCTGCCATCCGGGATTCTCTGGATAGAAAAGAAAGTTTATTTTGGTGTTAGTTTCCCCTCCATATCAATCTTCCTATATTTCTGCTGCTCCGTTCCATTGGAAGTAATTAATGGAAGCTAGAAGGCCTAGAACATGCACATGTGTATGCATGTGCATGTGTGCCCACACACACACACACACACCCCTTCCTACGATTTTCTTCACTCTTACTTGAATTATGTTGAGCTGTTTGGTCTATTGGTTCAGTACCCCAAGCCTAGTGCAGTATTGTCATCCCTCGCTTTACAACACAGTCATTATATCCCTAAACCACATTGTGATACACAGTGCCTTCTGTTTACGACTCCCGAAACTCCCACTCCATATATCACCTGCCATAAAACCCATCAAACTGCTGCTACTAAAATGGTGCACAGTGGTCTAAGCAGGAGCCAGGCAAATTGTGTGCTACCCTACTGTGGTTAATGAGAGTGAAAATGTGGTTAGGATTTTATTCAGGCGATGTTCATTTGCAGGGCCATTGTAGTGAGATGGCAAAGAAAGATTCTTTTGTTAACTTGAATGACAATATATTTTCTATTGTATGGAGTGGTTCAGTGCAGAGTTTGCCAAATTATTCGTCAAATGTAAATAAGTCAAACTGTGACCTTAAATGACTAGGTTTTTTTTATTGCTGGGGTTGGGGGTGGGTCTCAAAAACTAATTAATATAGTGAGATTGTGATATTATCAGAAACCTGTTGCCAGATTTGGAAGAACAGTAGCACAGTTCAACTCTAAATAGACGAACAAGTTAAAATAGAAGGTCTAGTTTCTGTAGAATAAATAATTTATTGTGTCTTCTGCCTGGTGGTTTTTTTTTTTTTTTAAGAAGATGGAGGATGGGGAAAGGGCACCTTACCTTTAGAATGTTTTGCATTCTTCTGAAACCTGATATAGGCAGGGAATCTTTAGTAATATCCTTAACAATCACTGAGTACCTATGTGAGGATCTTCATTGAAAAATAATTAGGGCAATTAAACGTAGCTTTGTTCTGTAAATAATCTTAATTCAAAGGAATTCTCACCCTTCCCGGAACCCTCTCCCCATCTCCAACTCAAGAGCCAAGATTTTTTGATCTTAAAGAAAGGATTTCCTAAAGTGGTTCAATAAATGCAAGTATTTTACTCAAGGAAAAATAACATAAACTTCTCTCTTGTTCATCCATGATTCTCTTATTGTCGTACAGATTTTTCTTTCCCTCCAAACAACTAATTGTGTGGCGTGGAAGACATATACTATTAATGGTATTAGACGACTTTCTTCTGTAAGCCTTGGTCCATTTATGAAAACTTTAAAGAAAAAATTAGCACAGTGTATATACAGCATGTCTGATCTCATTAGCTCATTAATTCATCACTGAGATATGAGTGTCCCCAGAGACTACTCTGGGCAATGTCATGGAAGCAGAGCTTGTCCCTGGCATGCTCTAGCCTTTCTAGTTTGCTCTTCTCCAGTGCTCCCCCCAGGATGATTGGGGTTCTGGGGGCTGTCCCTGAAGTAGCACTGTTATCATTGCTGAAGCTGGAACGGGGCCCCCACCAAACCCCAAGTTCACTCATATATGTTATTCATTTGACACACACACACACACACAGATGCTATGAGGGGGGTTCTCATGTTTTTCCCACTCTATGGATTGAACCCATGGAGACTAAGCAGTTATTCTAAGGTCAAGTGAATGCGAAGGGGCAGGACCTATTGTGGTCTCCATCCTTGTAGATCATTCTTGCTCCTCTTGATCAACTTCTGCTGGGATTCTCTCCATTCCCCCAGACCTCTTCCCCCACTATTTCTTTAAAGTCTTAATTCTCTCCTGGGGAAACTGAGTGGCTAAGGGGTGAGCTACACACTTCCTCTCCACTCTGATATAAGCATATGATTATTCTCTTGTTTCCTGGAGGATGCTCTTACAGGAATGTTACATGCTGTGGCCTCAGCAGAGAAGCTGTGTAGAAGCAGGCACTAAACCTGCTTCGTAAGTATTGCTGGCTGGTCCTGTCTGCAAATGAATGTTTCCTTTGAGATTCATGTCTTTATGAATATGGCAGCCCTAACCATGGAATGGAGTAGAGTTCACATTGTCAGGAAGGACTAAATAGGGCTGCAAAAATATGTTACCCACAAAGTTTTTGTGGGTGACAAATACATTCTGTGGCTCGGCAGTAAAGAATCTGCCTGCAATGCAAGAGACAAGGATTCAATCCCTGGGTCAGGAAGATGCCCTGGAGAAGGAAATGGCAACCCACTCCAGTATTCTTGCCTGGAGAGTTCCACAGACAGAGGAGCCTGGTGGGCTACAGTCCATGGAGTTGCAAAGAGTTGGCCATGACTGAGGAACTCACCACCACCACCACCACCACCATGCTGGGTGTGCTTTCAGGAGGCTTTGCCGATCAACTCCCAATACTGCACCATCACAAGGCTGAGAAAAGCAAGTCACTCAGGTAGAAACTAAAGGGTAGCAAATGAAACATATTATTCTCTATGAAATGAGCACAGGCTATGGGGCAGTTTTCAGACCGAGCCTCTCTGTGATCTGTTTGACTTCTTTGGGTGAAATCTGATTTCAATTGAGTCATATTGTTTTTTAAAAATTCCAACTCCAAACAGCACCACAAAAAGGAAATTAAACTATAAAAAGTGCATTAAGGTAAGGGTAGGGATCTAAGATACTGGCCCAGAAACAAGTCAAAATCAAAGAATAGAATAGAACCCATAAGTTGCTCTAGTTAGACATTACAGATGCCACCGGTATTTACAATTGCTTAATGTAAAACAGTCTACCTTGCCATGGATGCTGACATCATCAGCATAGCACTTAGGGATCTCCAAGTACTTTATAAGCAACCCTTTACTTATTTAGTTCTTGTGGACAGCCTGATAAATAGAAAGTACCATTATCCAAGCCCCATGGATAGAAGCACTCCAGTTGGAAATGCATCCTCAATATAGGGGCTCTGTGATGATTTGTGGAGAAGGCAATGGCATCCCACTCCAGTACTCTTGCCTGGAAAATCCCATGGATGGAGGAGCCTGGTAGGCTGCAGACCATGGGGTCGCGAAGAGTCAGACACAACTGAATGACTTCACTTTCACTTTTCCCTTTCATGCATTGGAGAAGGAAATGGCAACCCACTCCAGTGTTCTTGCCTGGAGAATCCCAGGGACGGGGGAGCCTGGTGGGCCGCTGTCTATGGGGTCACACAGAGTCGGACACAACTGAAGCGACTTAGCAGCAGCAGCAGCAGCAGTGATGATTTGGGGGCTAGCAAAGTATCGTTGGCTCTCAAAATATTTGGATTCATTCTCTTCCTGACTCAGCATCCCATACTTTGTAATTCATATTTCTGGTATTTGAGATCTACGTTAAGATAGGCAACTGGGTAAGGAGGGATATTTATATTCTAGCCTTAGTGGAGCCACAAACTAGCTGTGTGACCTTGGGCAAGCCATTTGTCCTCTCTCCTCTGCCTACGGACCAAGATTATTTTCAAGATCAAGCACACACACACACAAAAATAACGTGGCCAAACCTAGGAAAATCTTGGGCACAAAACAATTGTATTATCATTATATTGGAGAAAAGAAAAACAAAGGAAAGACATAATTTAAAAAAATTCAGTTGAGGGTTGGCACAGTATTTTGCTGGCAAGTAAATATAATATGAAATTTAATTCAAGTATGGCTGTGCCCTCCCTAATTATTTCTTACACCTGATGTTGCCCATGGGAAAATTCTCTCAGAGGCCATGCATTTAGGGTCTTGTATATTTTCAGGTTTCCTTATTAAGTAGAAACCAGAAGCCTTTTTATGTCTCCATGGGGATACCTCCAGTGCTTGTATCAGCAAAAAAAAAAAAACCAAAAAAAAAAACAACCCATAACCTGAGGTGTTGGGGTTAAGACAGAAAGTCCGAAGGGGTTCAACCCCATAAGGGAGATCATTCTGCCTGGCTGGTCAAGTGAGCTACACAGTCCTATGGTCTTCTCCTGAACATGGAATGATCATTGGGTTTAAAAGGAGCTTTGGCTTTTAAAGAGGAAAGAGATTACAGAAGTGTGTGTGTGTGTGTGTGTGTGTGTGTGTGTGTGTGTGTTGTGTTGTGTTTATATATAGACCCTTGATCAAAAACTTTTGGGCCTATCATCAGTGGGAAAGAAGCAGCAGAGAGGGAAAAGGAAAAAATATTAGCTAATGAATATTAGTTGAATATCTGGTGACAAAGAATATTATACAATATGTTATCTGTGATATTCTCTTTTAAAAGAGGTTGAACATGGTTGGATTTTTTATTTTCAATTGCTAATTGTTTTCAGGTTCACCAAGCATTTCTTTCTAATGTTAATCCACCAAAATTTGCCTAGTTTTGAGCTGGATTCTCTGTGGTTCAAAAGCATTCAGAATCATGGTCATTGACCTGTAGAAATTTATGGACTGATCAGAGAATATATTGATAAGAAGAGAGACAGAGTACAAAGCAAGAGGATTTTCAGTTCAGTGCTGCCTCGAGTAGCAAAGACAATCCATGCTTTGATAGTTAAGAGAAAGGGAACCCCAGTTTTGGAGAAATGGGTATTGGAGCTGTGGGTAAGGGTAGGGGGTCTCCTGAAACTGGTGGAACCAGAAGTGACAGAGATGTTTGGTTTTGGCTGAGTAGCATCTGATTCTTCACAACCCTATGGACTGTAGCTCACGAGGCTCCTCTGTCAATGGGATTTTCCTGGCAAGAATACTGTAGTGGATTGCCATTTTATTTTCCAGGAGATCTTCCTGCACTGCAGGCAGATTTGACCGAGGAAGCCCAGAATTGGAGACTCACCTCTATAAACACCTTGGTTCTGTGAGCCTGGGACCAGCAGGGGGAGCACAAGGTAATAAACAGCTTTGGTTTGAGAATGTGGCTGTGGTCTTTGGAGTTCCAGGAAAACAAGATGTGAACACTTACTAATAGCCTCTCTAAGCTTGCACATACCTGTTGAAAGAGCCCAACACTCTCCTCCTTCACTCACTTACAAAACTTGTTCCATGGTAAATGCAAAGACCCCAAAGCAAACTACCAAAAGAGCCCAAAGCAAACAAAAAATCTAGACAAAGAAAAAAGTAATAACATTCAGTTCTTAATTGTTCTTTAAAGCAACTTTAATCCTTTAGCTTTTCAATTCTCTGAATAATCAGGTGATATGCGAATATTATATAGCTCAGAGACCTGTCTCTTTAGTATTTTCTCTGCCTTAGGAAAATGGGCTATTTAACAAAATTCAGCAAACCCATGACTGTTGGAGAGGAGGTTTGGGGGAACTAATATGATCTTTATAAGGCTTCAGTGAGAAAACATGCATTTTAAAAATGCTGCAGCCTCATGTTTATTCTCAGTGAAACTACTTTAAGTTTCTAAAAAGTTGGTCAAATATGGCTCATAGATGTGTTAGAATGAGGCTCCAGCTTTACTGAACTACCTCTGGCTGGCTGTCCATGTCCCTTTTCATGGATCTTCCATCACAAAGAACAATATAGCTCTGTCTGCTTCAGGCCCTTTGCACATCTATTTCTATTGGAAGTCTCACTCTGTATCTTTTCCTCAAACTTTCTTTTGCCTACTTAATTTTAACTCATCATTTGTATCTCAACTCAGGCATCATTTCTTAGGGAAGTTCTAAAGCTTATAGACTAGATCTGTCTGCCATATGTTCTCAAGGTACTTTTTATTCATTTACATGGTTTATAATTGCATATATACTTTTGTGACTATTCTGCTCACCATTCTTTACCTTACTAGACTGAAAGTGCCAGAGTATGAGTGGGGGATCTGTCCTTTTAATGCACCATTGTATCCTCAGCATGAAGTATATAGTTCCTGATATCTAATAAAGCTCAGTAAATACTTACTTATCGGATAGAAAAAAAAATACAGACTTAATAATTTCACCTTCTAACAGTGGGTGTTGGGCTTCTCAGGTGGTATAGTGGTAAAGAATCTGCCTGTCAACGCAGGAGACACAGGAGACACCAGTTCAATCCCTGGATCAGGAAGATCCCCTAGAGGAGGAAACGGCATCCTACTCCAATATCCTTGCCTGAAAATTCCATGGACAGAAGAGCCTGGCGGGCTACAGTCCATGGGGTCACAAAGAGTCAGACGTGACTGAGCATGCAGGCACACTCACATGCACAAGGGTGGTGTTTCCTTCAGCTAAGGATTATGGGGGTAGAAAGAATTGAGGCTTAGGGAGGGACAATAAGGTCAGGAGAGCCTTGACATATACTAGTTTTTGGAGAAGAGTGGAAAGGGTATGAGAGTGGAAAGAGAGGCTAGACAGGGGAGAGTGTCCAGTGCTGGCTGAGGGGTGTAAGGAGACATGACAGAAGATGTGGGCTGACGGCCCTGTGCCTCAGAAAGGGTAAAGCACTAGTCATAGTTCAGCTTACACAGTCTAAAGAATATTACTGACTATACTAGCTGGATGGCATCACTGACTCGATGGACGTGAGTCTGAGTGAACTCTGGGAGTTGGTGATGGACAGGGAGGCCTGGCGTGCTGCGATTCACGGGGTCGCAAAGAGTCGGACACGACTGAGCGACTGAACTGAACTGATACTAGTTATTCTTCATTTGCTCCCCACCCCCGAGTGCACTTTGGTTTTGAAGTCCCCAGAGGTTGACCATGGCTCCTGGTTGGATTTGGCAAGTGGGAGGCACTGGCATGATCTGGAGGGAGGGAGGTGGGGAGGTGGGCTTGCCACCCCCTTGTCCCCTTGAGTATACATCTCTAGTGGCAGCTGCACCTCCGCTTTACTACAGCCCCTGCTTCCTGGCCCCTCTCCCCTGTCCCAGCTCTCACTGGTCTCAGGAAAAAATTTTCTGTCCTCATCCCTTAGGGCCTCCTGCCAACCTGAATCCCCACATGCCTCTCTGCTCATTCCTCATTCCTTGTTTGTTTCCTTAACTCTATTTAGTCCTCTGTCAGTAGCCCCGTCTTTAAAGTCCCCTGGTTTGAACCATCTGGAGACAAACTGTGTTTCCTGCTGGGACCCTGACCGATAAACTTACTTTATCCAAGAGCTGACACTTAATCACATGCTACGTCCGGTTCAAGGCAAGGATCAGGACTGCTTGCGGATAGGCAACGTGGTTGACACTGGCTGTTTCTCTAGATTCACATTAGAAATAACCTCTTTATTTCTGGGCAGCATGCTGGCTGTTAGATTCTTGAATCTGTCGATGGAGGGAAAGGAATGTCTTTCTGCTTCTTCTGCCATGCTTGCGAAGACTCTACTGTTAATAACGTGATCCTGGACCTAAAATCTTTGACCGAAGAAATGTGACTTAGAAAACCCCACGCTGACAAGGGCATGGAGAATAAAACCATTAACAGGTAAGAGTGCTTATTAGACATCCAGTCTGCAAAAATTCAGGTCACCAAAGTTTTTTTGAACTGGATTATTATGCTAGCTGCCTCAGTTCTCTGATTTATTTTGCTAGTGCAGACCTTGGGTCTTCACTCTTTCCCTCATCCCACCTGCCAAAAAAAAAAAAAAAGTACAGAAAAGTAGAGCAGGAGGATTACAGGTGTAAGTGATTCTTTCCTGGTTCCAGTCCTATTTTGATATTATTGGCTAGTTAGACTTTTTTCCCCTAGACATATTGAATGTGTACCCCCAGATCTATAAAATGTCCAATTAAGAAACCAAAGAAAGGGTTCAGGAACCAACTTAGTTACACTGATACAAAACGGAAGGCCTTGAAAAACAGAAGAGAATAATTTAAATATATTTTGAAACTTATGGCATTGCATTTCTTCTGATACTTCCCTCACCCAAACCCCTGCCAGATACCCGGAACAGGAAAATACTAAGGATGAGTTTTCTAAGTTAGGAATTGAGAAATGACCCATTTACAGAAAATCAAAAGCAGTCTCTCTCATGTTCTGCAAATACCTGAAATAATATACTAAGGACTCATTTTAGAATCTGCCATGAAAAGGGCCAGTGCTTGATCTGTAGAGTCCCGTTCATTAAGGGAATCCTTTCCTCAGAGGAGGGAAGGTCAGAATAGGAGAGACCAGGGCCAAGCTTCCGTCTTCACTCAGGCTTAAAGGGACTGGGCTGGGATGCTACCCAGAACTCAGTGACCTGAAGGAATGGAAATATTCGAGATTTAAGATGGAATGGTGACTTGATTAGTTATTCTACTTTTAGTTTCCTTCAGATTATTTTAAAGAACAATCTTGTATTACACAACTTGTACTTTTCTGCAAATAGACTCATTCTATTTGAGCCTTTACAATGATTTCTCTTGCATTCCTATGTAGGAACTCCTACTCAGAGACCATTGTCAATAATCCCAGGGCTTCATAGGAGATCTGTGAGTCCCTCACTGCATTCCCTGTGTACAGACGCTTCTCTTGGCTGAGTTTATGATGAACACAGATAAACATAAACATATCTGGACTGTACCTGAGTTAAATCTCTAGACATTTTCCTTAGCCAATTTCCCCACCCTTTTCTTTCTCAGGTGGTGTATGGCTAAAGAAAAATCATGCTTTTTACAATTGATCTTGGAGTACTTGCCATATGTAAAGGTTGGTTTGTAGGGCTGATTTGTAAGCATCTTGACTATAGTTCATGGTGGAAATTCACTTAAGTGATAACTCCAAGCCTTGCTATGTTGGTGCTCTAGAAGGGGAGTCAAAAGACACTTGAAATAAATGATTTTAAATTCAGTTTCATTTTAAACATATAAGTCAACTAGGTGTAACGGCCTGGAAGTTAGAAGAACAGCCTCCATTTCTGCCAGCAGCTCACTGTTAAATTTGGGGTAGCCTGGGACATGGTGAAACTTAGCCATAATGATGTTTCGATTACCTGATGTTTCATATTATTCATATTTCTTTTCTCTGCTGATGAGTGCTTGAGATGTGTAAAATATTAACTCAATTCATATTTACTAAGGACTTGAAGTGCTGTTAAGAATGCCAAGATGGACATGTAACCTGTGTTGTCTAGGGTTGGAAAGTCACACAGATCTGTAAATAACATGGATGGACCTTGTTAAGAACTTGATAGTATGCTGCAGGATTCCAAAAGAGAGAGAGAGAGTGTCTGTGCACCCTTGGCTTGGATCAGAAGGGGTGCCGTGCAGGAAGTGCCTTCAAGATGACACCTTTCTTCAGGGTTGGCCAGGTCTCTGTCTCACACTTTCATAGTTCCCATTACTTCCTTAATGGCATGTCTCCCAGTTATAATTACACATTATTTGATTATTTGAATAATGTATAGGCCACTAGATTGTAAGCCCTGTGAGGGAGGAGACTGTCTTTTTTTGCTCACTTTGGCATCCTCAGGGTCTTTAATGGTCCCAGTTTCAAAAGCAGTCAAAAATGACCACTAATTCAATGAATGAGTGGCATTGAAAAAGAGGTGGGCATTGGGGTAGAGAAAAAATCTTCCAGGTAGAGGAAACCATTTGAAAGAGGGCCATGCAGAAATGGCTCCCTCTCAATCCTTAGGGACTTTATAAACATTAGAAATGGCAAACGGCATCAGATCCTTTTACTGAATGACTAGAGGACTTGTTGAGAGAATTTATGGCAAGTATAGGAGTATTTCTAATCTCTCCTTAGTAAACTCAAGAAAACTGTATCACCCTGATTTTGTTTAAACTCTCCTTGAACCTAGTAGGTGCTCATTAAATATTTGAAACAGAATTAGAACATGGATGGATTTATGGACGTTTTCTTTCCGACACCCTTTTGGAATAACAAGCTATCATTTCCTACCCCCTGCCCCCTCCTGCTTCTCACTTAAGCCATGTCTTTATGCTGTGAGAAAAATGGTGCAATATGGGGAAAAAAAAGCAGGGCATCTGGTTCACCAGATATGCATATGGCCACAACATATGGCAAACCCAGGGCATTTGACCATCATGCTCATTAGAATGTGCCGGCAACCCGGATGCCGCGCGTTCACTGTGTCTCTGTCGTTCTTCTCGCAGCATGCCGACCTGGTGTTAATCATGAGGACACATTTGCCTTTCTCCAGCAAATCGCTTCCTCCACTCCTTTCACCTCTGATTTCTTCTGTAATCCCGTCCGCTTCTGTGTTTACTTTCAATTGGTCGGTGGCCTTGGAACTTGCAGGATGGTCTTACTCTACAGGTCTTACTGAAAAAACATCAACACACCATGCTTACCACCAAAAGCAACAGGGCGGGCTCATGGACTTCCCAGGTGGTGAGAAGAAAGTGTGAGGTTCGTTTACCTTAAGGCATTAAAGAAAATAGTCTGGTTTCTCAGGGGTTGGGATCATTAACTTTTCATAGGAAAAAAAAAAAAAAAATTCCACCCTACCCCAGAGTCCCTGATTCTCATTCAAGAACTTGACAACTTCAGGAAGACTCGGGCTGGGAGAGTGCAACCCCACCCCCATCCCTTGCAAACAAAACAAAATTACAAGCAAATTCAAATGTTGAGCCAGGATCAGTCTTCAAAAGCCTGTGAGCTGCTTACTCATTTTGTGTATTTGATAGTTTCCCCTTAAAACATCCTGGCTGCAGTTTTTCTAGGCCCTACTTAGGTTTTTATTTCCCTCTCTCCTCAGACCTCCACCTCCTACTTCTCTAAGGAGATTCCGTTTTTCAGCTCTCATTGGCAATTGGACCACCATTCATTTAGTACATTTGCATATTCCATTTTTGTCCAGATCGCTACACTCCTGTTGCATTTCTAAAAATGAGAAATGAGATCAAAACTCATTTTAACCCCGATATCATCCCCTCTGCTTTTTATTCGTTGCTATTCTTTGTTTATCATCTTTCACCAAATTTTCAATCCATGTGACAATACTCCCATCAAAATCAATTAAAACCAGTTTCACAAAATAAACTTACTGATGCCCTCTGTCAATCTTTTCTTGAATTCCAGTTGTATACTGTTGATGTACATTCACTTATTGCTAGGCATACATTATTCCTTTCATCTGCTAGTAACTATCAAAAAACAGTAACAAATTTGTCTGGAAAGATTTATTCTCTACTTAGCTCCCTTCTTCTTTTTCTTTCTAAGTATCACTGATGATTTGATTGAACTCAAAATAGTTACAGATTTTTCTCATTTAATATCTACTCCATTATTTCAAGGCAGGAAAAGTGCAGATTTTTTTTCTTTTAGATAGTTTTATAGACAAAAGTGAAAGATTTTTCATTCTTGCTTCAAATTCATTGTGAAAACAGAAGGCAGTTTTCCCAGATGGAAATCTGTCATATCATTATGGAAATGTCAGATTTCCACCCGGGGCATATTGACAAAAAGCCATGGTTTTTGCCCAGGGGGTGGAATTTCACAAATTTCCCCAAAAAGAGCTGCACTCCCTGGTAGAAGACAGAGGCAATTTCTTTCCCTATTTCAGTTTTGTTAGCCTGAGCTCTAAGAGATTGGTTTCAGGCAAATACCCAAAGAGGAGAAAGAAAACTTTAGCATCCCTAGTGCTGGCCATAGGGGCTTGGCTCTTGTTTCTGAGTCATTCCTGGCTGTATTTACTTTAATGTTTCTGTTATCCTGAGCATTAACTCTATTGGCAAGATCACAAAAAAGGGTGTGTCATATTGCCAAGCAGAGGAGCAATTTCCTCTGCTGACCAACCTGATTTTGCCATGTGAATGACTCCCCTTTAGTTAATAGTTATGCTCTTCTTAAAGTATCTCTTAATTTTGATAATTGTATTCTTTCCCCCTGAGAATGGAGCATTTTAAACCTCCGTTAGTAGAGTATTCATATATGTATTAGAAATATCAGCAAATCATGTCCATGTTAATGAATGATAGGATATTAAGAAGAAAATAAAACAATCCCTAAACATTTTCATGCATTTGTGCTCATCAGAATCTCACACTTTAAATAGATGAAAGAGATTTGTGAGTGGCATAAGTCATGGCAGTAGCCCTGGGACATGAGTTACTCTATTCTTTTACGTAAAAGTCTTTCTGCCTTGTATAATAGCCCTGCTGAATAGCAACTACAATGTAAAGGATCTAAATATTTTTCTTAAGTCGATTTGCTGTTCTCAACAAAAATCCTCCTCCAAAGATTATACTCGTATATGTACTCTGCTCCACTAATATAAATGACTCCAATGTATATTTTTCCTAGCAGAAATACCTGCATTAAAAAAATGCAGCAATAACTTCAAACTTCAAAGGTCTAAACTTCAAAAGGCTTCTTGCATTCTGCTTGATGGGACAGCATCTTATGCACACATGCTTTTTTCCCTGCTAAATGCCTTAATAATGAGCTTGGGTTCAGATTTTGTGAATCGGAGCCAAGTAACTCTATTTTATTATATTTGCTGGGAAATGAACTAGCTCAGGGTAATTAGGAAAGCAATTTTATTAGCTTCTATTTCATAAAGATTGTTTTTTAATCAGAGTCAGAACTTACTAGAAATGATTCTGTGCTCATTGCTTGGGTCTCAGGAAATGAAGTGGGGCACCATAGGTCCTAACCCACAGTAAAACCAATGTGATGAAGACAGAAGCTTTGCTCTTAATCTCTAACAATGCTGTAAAAATAAACCCAATCTGATGGCATTGTAAATAAAAGGGTCACAGCTAACGATTACCTGTGTCTAGTTTATTATAGACTAGGGCCCTGATAACTGAAGGAGTTCAAGCTTTCTTTTAATTGCTCAAGGAGTCTTGGATTCAAGTCGTGAACAATCTGGGTTTGGGGGCTTGGGGGGGCTGGGGTGAATAGGAAGCAAAGTGAAACACTGGATTCGGTGAATATGTCTTCAAGAGACAAATGGGAGAAGGAATTGGGACTGATAGTGTATTTAGATAATGTAGTGCAGCTGTGAAAAAGACAAATGCTCTACTGGGGCACTCAGCAGAGAAGGAGGGTGTTGCTTATAGGAAAATGGAGTTTCTCTAATCATGCCTCTTCTGGCAGCCACTCATGGAGCACAGCATAGTGTTTGGGGAACCTCATTATAAAGAGAGCATCAATACTGTAAATTGGAGAGAACTCAGAGAAGGGTGACAAAAAAAGATAAAAGGATTAGAAGAGATGACCTCTAAAGAAAGGTTAAAGGAACATAACATTTAAAGCTTTCAGGGAAAGGAACTAGAGAGATGGAAGCCTCTGCTAACTGTTTACAAATATTTGAGCAATAATAATTTTTAGGAAAGAAGGGGATTGTTTGCAGTGGTTGAGAATGGTCTAATAAGAAGTAACAACTTGAAACTAAGGAAAGGGGAAGCTGTTGGTTAGAAGACGTTAGGAAACATTTCTTCCCAGTAAGGGCAATTAGGTACTGACGTGAACTGCCTGGGGAGGTGGCTAAGGCCCTGTCACTGGACGGGTTGGAAGTATTTAGGGGCAGTTAAAGCTTGGCCACCTCATGCGAAGAGTTGACTCATTAGAAAAGATTCTGATGCTGGGAGGGATTGAGGGCAGGAGGAGAAGGGGACGACAGAGGATGAGCTGGCTGGATGGCATCACCGACTCGATGGACATGAGTTTGAGTAAATTCCGGGAGTTGGTGGCGTGCTGCGATTCATGGGGTCACAAAGAGTCAGACATGACTCAGCGACTGAACTGAACTGAACTGAACTGAAAGCACTTGAGGAACTCATCTGATGGGAAGGAAAGCCCACCCTTTTCTGAAGACACCCCTCTGCAGGAGAAATGGGCTACAACAACCCAGGAGGACTTTCCCAATGGCCCTAGTTGTGGTTTAACACGTGTAAAGTAGGTGTGTGGAGAGTTGGGGATTGGAGGTGGCAAATATGGTCCAAGAGAAAAGCACGAGTACGGGAAATACCTTTCCAGAAAGCAGTTATTTTCGACTGTTGGTTGTTAGTGTTGGTGTCCCTCATTTACCTGTGCAGTTATCAAGACGTTTACATGAATCATTGCCCAACATCTCCAGAAGTCAGAGTTAACGTGGGAAGCCAGGGATGCCTCTGACAAGGAAGTACGTTTAAAAATGAATGGTGTGAGGTTGTGTGCATCAGTTTCTGTTGTGCAAGCAAAGGGAAATAGAGAAAATTGCCATGTTTTATCATGTCGGACGAGCTGGAACAGGTGACATGGTGATCAGGTGTGCATGCATAATCACTCCCCCAAATAATCGCCATGTGGAATAATTTCCCCCCAAATCTTGCAGCTTCAACTTATTCTCTCCAAGTGACTCATAAATCTTGGCCTTGAATGTGAGTCAAGATTCCAGGCTGCAGGCTCAGGGGTTTGTTGGATTTATTCAACTTTAGTCTTTATTTATAGACATAAAAGTGTATTATTGGTTGTAACATCCAAACAAAAGAAAACAGATTGTAAGCATCCATTAATGTTTTCCCAAAAGGGAAATCGCACGTTTCTCTCGGGCCTCTCATTCTCTCCCTTGTAATATTAAGATGATGTCATAAACTCGTAATTACTTCGTGATGTTCTTGTGCACTTTATATCTGTTGGTTCAGAGATGCAAATTCCCTCTCTGATCAGAATGCAGCAAACAATATGAGCAGGTGGAAGATAAGTCTTAGGTGGCTTGCAATTTAGAAACCGCTGAAGTTTTGAATTCACACTATTTAAACTCTGTTCTCTGGAAGGGAAACCGTGCATTTAAGAAATCCTGGGCCTTGCATTATATACATGAGATAAGGTGTTAATTTTATTGGAATGATTATGTTTACCACGAGAAAAGAAAATTATTTTGGTTAACAAGAATGTGAGACTATATGAAAAAATATTGTATTTATCTGGTAGAAATTTTTCATGCACTAATCATACCCAGGAAAGCAAAGATTCTTTAAAAGAAGGGGTACATTTGTATGCACATTATTAAATGTTTGGTTTTCAAGTACCTGTAACATTGGGATAAATGGAATACACAAAACACAGGTCTGTAAGAGAAAAATGGATCACAAAATGGTGACTTTCTATTTTCTTAGCCAAATCTTTGTTCTTTTACTCTCAGCTCAGCTCCTCGATTCTGCAAGAAAGAGGCTATAAAGTATCTATTTCCAACTCCTCTTTAAGCCTTGCTCAGATTTCTTATTGCTCATTGCTAACCATTTTAATTTCTGACCTCTTCTGCTCCACTAGTTATAGACCCATTCACTGACCCTCTAGGATTTCCAACTCGGTGATTTATGTCCTTGCCATATTCATGGGAAGCACAGCATCAACCTCAGAGACAGAAAGAGAGAGAGGGAAAGAGAAAGAGATGCTTCTCTATCATTTTTCTGCTTGGTATTGAACGACTGTTTTTGTTTTTGTTTTTAATGTCTCTTTTCTTACAATCTTAGTAATGATCTTGATGTTGGCAGTCTTAGATGTCCCCAGAAATGTCCCCCCTCCCTTTGAAAAAAAAAGCACTCTTTTGCTGCAGTTTTTACAGACCTAGAGGCAGCATTTCCTTGAGTGGTGGGGTTTGGGGCAGGATGGAAAGACAGTGATCCTACCATCTCTGATCTGATCAATAAAGCTACTGACTTCTGGGAGTGTCAGAAGGGAGAGTAGAGAGAAGCCTGCTTCCGCCTTGGCCTTAATACCATTACTTTCCTTCAGGGAAGCAGAGCCTTTTTCCCTTCATTATTAAGGTATTGAGGGTTATGAGGCCATCTATTAGGAGGAGCTGGGCCACTCTTCTCATTTGTTTAATATTTGCCCTCTCTGGTCTTCTTATAAGTGGACAAGTAGAACAACAAATGTGGATGCCATTTGCCATTCTCAGCTGAGTCATTTGCATTCAAAGTTGAGTTAAAGGTTGATCTGGCTTTAGATCTTTGTTTCTCCAGTTATATGTATTTCTTTATCTTTTTCTCACTGTGTGTTTAATTTCCAGTCCTTTCTCCCGTTCTCTGCATTTCTTTACAAATTCTCGGTCTCCAGCAAAACAACCAGTTCTCTTGTAAGCCCTGCTCAAGGATCAGTTTTATCTGCTCCTGACCCAGGCGTGTGTTGTGTGGTAACACCATTCAGAATTGAATATGAACGCAGACTAGCGAGCCTCTTTGTCAGACTATGGACGTGCCCCACACCTCGATCCTGTTTAGTTATTAGTATCTGAAAACTTAATCATACACTCTAAGAAAAGGCTTTGATAGGGAATTTTACTCCTGCATGTTCATTTAAGATTTAGACTTGACATATTAACGCCAAATTTAAAATTGTGTCCTCTTCATTGCAATCCTCTGTAGTTACAAGGTTCTAATAAATATTATGTCCTCCCATCATGCAATTAAAATTTTCCACCTCATTTCACAATGCAAAACATTCACATGTTGTCAATCATTTTGAAACATGATTTTTTGACATCATATAATTTCACTTCATTTTTTCAGACAGACATCACACCAGGAAATTATTTAAGAAAGAATCCTATTATATCTTTATTTTTCCACCAAATTTCACCTTCAAATGCAGTCATTTGTGTACATTTCAGTAATTTCAACAATAAACTTGCAAGGAGAGGGAATGGCAAGCCCTCAGACAGACGTTCACATATGGGTTTTGCCACTCTTGCAAGGCTGCAGCTCAGTTGTGGACACTCAGTTAGAAAACATGGTTTTAGCCACGGGAAGTTTACAAGTCTTGCTGCACAAAGTGAAAAGGTTGCTTCTTGAAACAGCTACCACCTGGGAGGTTGGGAGAAAAACATGAGTGTGCTTTTGAACTTTCCTCTGTTTAATAACTAGCAGACACTAATGATTTGCCAAACATCCTGATTTAAAATGGCGGTAGTCAAAAGCAAGGCTGCCTGCTGCTTGTCAGGTAGCCCACCTGTTCTCCACACCAAAGTTCCCCTGACCTGTGCCCAAAGCAAAGCTGTTATCCTTTAAACCACTGCTAGGGGTGCATGTGTACCTTGCTGGGCTCTGTCGCTAACATTCTGCTCTGCTGTTGGAGAGAAGCTTCCTAATGGAAGCTTAATGTTGCCTCTGTCATGAAGGAAGATCCTTGGGGAATGACCTCGTGCATAGTCTTTGGGGAGGCTGGGGTGGAAGCCGGGGTGGAAGAGAAGGGAGGAGGGTTCATTTAGTCTGAGTAGCAAGGGACAGTTAACAGGAAAATGTTGACTAAGGCAATACTTGATTCAATAGGATGAAGATCCCTTCCTAGGGTTTTAAAATAGCAGAGTGGTTTTTCAAGAAGGGGCCACCGTATTATTCATGACTTGGTGTAGTTTTTGTTTTTTTAGAAAAGATGCAGAAAATGGCTGGTGGTTGAGGATGGGGAAGATGTGACATAGGGAAAGCTGTGGTCTCTAGGAGGGTGAGCAAAGGTGGCTTTTGATTAAAACAAAGGGGCCTGAGGAAGGGGATATTCTAGGTTTATGTAGATATCAATGAATATATCAGAGTGATACATTAGACAGCACTGGAAGGAATTCTGTTATGATAGGTCTATCTAATTGTTGTTGCTTAGCCTCTAAGTCATGTCCAACTCCTTTGGTGACCCCATGGACTGTAGCCTACCTCGCTTCTCTGTCCACAAATTTCCCAGGCGAGACTACCAAAGTGGGTTGCCATTTCCTTCACTGGTTATATTAAAAAGATTACATTTAGGATTTTATTAATGGTTAATCTGTGAAAGTGTTGGGTATGGAGTAAGATCTCATGGCACATTTTTTAATTCCTACCATGGACTATGCTTAACACATATTATGTCATTTAAATCTCACACCAATAATGTTGGTATTATTATAATTATTTTATTGATGTGAGATCTAAGACTCACACAAAGTCACCTGACTAATAAGTGGCAGAGTTCAAAATCAAATCTCCCATACCCTAAATGTTTGTTTAATGAATGTTGACAATTAAATCCAGAACATAGTCACTTATGGATATTCATACATATTTATTAATTATACCCATGCATGTCAGAATACCCATCTGTTTTTTGATGGGACAGTTAGTAAATTAGAAGGAGATCCTTTATGATGGGCAAGAGCAATCTTCTCCCATCTTTTTTCTACAAAATGGACTTTGTAATGTTCATTAAGCCCCAATTCAGAGGAGCTGTCTCCAGGGACCAGGGGATACTTAACTTTGTTCTCTAAAGCCAATTGAGCCACAAATGAAGATAGCAATTAGCATTCATCATCCATGGTGATTTTTATCTCCCTTTGTGGGTTGACACAGTGCTTACCACTGTGCTACCTAAGTGCATTGACATGTTTACTAACTTCTCAGGAAACAATGCTGGGAGTAGAATAGCTCCTTCCTCTGAGCTGTTCAGTGCCTAGTTCACAGACAACCATTTAGTTTTCTCACTATTGCAAGTCCTTGGTCATCTGAACTCCCATGTTATTCACACTTACCCAGTATTAATGCAGTGAAATTCTTTATGATGGTGAGCAGTCTTTTGAATCATAACAAGGTATATTGAAGTTTATGCCATTGTGTGTCTACATATGACTTAACACGTGTTTTAGGAATTAGGTGGCACAAAGAGAATCTAACTTAAATAAACTTAAAGTAGGTGTTTTCAAAAGACTCCACAAGCATCTCATGAAACCCACAGGTACTAATAGAGCTTTGCCTCACAGATATGGCGGCAGAAGTGGGCATCTCCTCATTACTGTCTCTCCTCTCAGCTTCCCTTTGCTGCTGTGCTTTATTTTAATCTCTGATGACCAGTTTCTGTTTACATATCTGCTTATACATGACACATTGTCGCTGCCTTCAAATGGTGGCCTTAACCTACAGCTCTATTAATATGTGACTGTTCAGCTCATATTTCCCACATCAAAGTAATGCAAATCCCAGTTTCCCTATTTCAAATTCCTGGGTGAAGGAATCTGAGGCAGCCTAGGTCATGTGTCTATTCCTGGTCAAACAGTTGTAATGGGGAAGAGTGACTGAAGAGAAGAGGTCATGCATGCTGGGCTGCTTCTTTCAGGACACTGGGCAGAACACCTATGAAACAGATTAGAAGGAGAGAGGTTTGTCTCTCCAGAGTCAACTAGAATGAGGATTGTCTGTGGGGAAAGTAGATTTTATGCACCTGATGGATATTTAAATTACTATATGTAAGAGAAAGAAACAAACTTCTCATGCAGGAAACCATGTCCTATACATTTTTAGTTAGAGGTGCTTCTGCAGGACACCAAGGAAACAGAAATACTGGATTTTAGATCTGAGATTGAGACTATAAATTTTTTTTGGACTGAAATCATACCATGTTTTTGGGAAGGTTCCATTTCTGTTTCTACATACCAACCCATTTGTTGGAATTCAGAGAAAAGAGGAAGTTGAATTCAGCCATTATTATTCACCACCCCCATCCCCACCCCTGAAATACACTGGAGAGCCACCTTTCTTTTCCCCCATCCATGTGTATTTCATACACAGACACAGCCACTACCAGCTTTTGCTGGCTTTGTGAACATGTCCCCAGAAGTCTGGAAGACACTTGAAAAGGGTCCTCAAGTTAGTTCTTCAGATATTTCTGTCTGGCGGTTTGTAGATCATCATTGAGATTTCTCTAACAACCCTGAGTAGATGTCTATGACTTGCCTAGGAAAGGTTAAATTATTGTCAATTCTTGGGGAAAGTTTTATTGAAGGGCAACTTCTCTTGTACCTGGGGGTTGTTGCCTTCTCCTCCTGGAAGTATCATCATGGTGTGGGTGTTTATAACTTCACTCAGTTCAATTGCTGTTTCTCCTGGTGGCTCAGATGGTAAAGAATCTGCCTGTAATGTGGGAGACCTGGGTTCGATCCCTGGGTTGGGAAGATCCTGTGGCAAAGGGAACAGTTACCCACTCCAGTATTCTGTCCTGCAGGATTCCATGGACAGAAAAGCCTGGCAGGCTATAGTCTATGGGGTTTTAAAGAGTCAGACATGACTGAGTGACTTTCATACTCACATACTCGCTCCATCCTTGAGTTGTACCCAGACAGCCAATTCTCTCTCTTGAGATGAAAGCATCTATATTTGAACAGGTGGAGGCATCGACTTTCTTCCTTTAATTCTAAGGTTCCAAGCAGAATTGGAACCGTTGAACATTCTAGTGCCATCAAAGGGTGACCAATATGGCCTATTAGGTAAGAAATCTGATTCTAGTTCTAAAATCCTATTTGCGTATTTCCTTTTCCAAAGAGTGCTTTTCATACCAGTTTCTGGCCTTGAAGTATGTGCCTGAGGGTTTATAAGGGGCTGATTTCTCTCTAATAGTGCTTCACCCTCCCATTGGAGACATACATACTTACAGAAGCTGAAGTACTGTGTTCTAGTCCTACTGAAATGAGAGTTCTAGCACAAAACCCCCTGTGTGTTTTCTCTATCTTCTGAGTACTGTTTAAAGTATTGAATTTTGTGCCTACTGTGTCACTCCTAGGCCCCTCTACAGGACCTAACCTTGGGTTGATGCTGAAAGGTTGCCATGTGTATGCAGACTATCAAAATGCCCCACTATGTGAAAATAAAAATATAATGAGCTGAAACTTAAGAGCTGCTGGCTTCTATTTTTCCTGTGCTTTGAAGGTTTGTTGCTCATGGGCAAAAGAAATCAGTAGCCCTGAGTCTCTGCCTCTTTCAGGGCCATGTTAGCGGCAACAAAAATAACATTTTAAAGTAAGTTATTTATTAGACACTGTTCTAAACATTTCACCTGTATCATTTGTGAATTCTAAAAACTACCTTTTGATGTACATATTTCCATTATCCTGATTTTACAGATGAGTAGACTGAGGTTCAGTAACTTGCCTAGAATCACAGAACATGGGTTAGGATTTGAACATGGTGTAAGTCCACCCTTTGTGTCTGCAATCACTACATTATGTTGCCTTCGAAATATAAATCCACTCAGTCAATTGTAATATAAGCATTTAAAGGGTATGAGAGAGCTGCCCTACCCTTTTGATCATTCTGTAAGTTCTCTTCCTCAGACCAAAAATCTAATGGTGCTTCTTAAAGTTTCTTCTCTTGTCGGGGTTTGAAGGAGACAAGATCAGAAGAGAAGAAAAATCTAGGAAGAGTTGGGCTTGAGAGGGATGAGTAGAAGAGGCACAGAGGAGATTTAGAGCAGTTAAACTTCTCTGTATGCTACTACATGTGACTATACATTTCTTTGAACCTGTAGAATGTGTAACACCAAGTGAAAGTCGCTCAGTCATGTCTGACTCTTTGCGACCCCATGGACTATACAGTCCATGGAATTCTCCAGGCCAGAGTACTGGAGTGAGTAGCCTTTCCCTTCTCTAGGGGATCTTCCCAACCCAGAGATCAAACCCAAGTCTCCCGTACTGCAGGCTGATTCTTTATGTGCTAGGCCACAAGGGAAGCCCAAGAGTGAACCCTAATGTAAACGATGAACTTTGAGTGATTGTGATGTGTTGGTGTTGGTTCATCAGTTGCAATAGTTGTACCACTCTGATGGGAGATGTTGATTATGGGGAAGGTTCTGCCTGTGTGAGGCCAGGGATATAGGAGAAACCTATAGGTGTTAGCCTTCCACCTAATTTTGCTGTGAACCTAAAACTGCTTTTAAATAACGAGATCTTTGAAAAAAGCAAAGTGAGAATACTCAGAAGCTTGTTTATGATCCTTTGAAGGAGAGTGGAAGAGAAGGGACACATTGCTTCCCTGTTTGGAAATGCTCATCTGTTTTTACTGGCTTCTTTCTCAGCTAAAGGGGGCCCAAAAGTGATGAAAACAAAAACAACCTCCCTCCCCGCTAAAACAGGCCAGCAGAGAGCAAGCTCTGTGCAAGACTGAGGGGCAGACTCTTCTGGGTATGACAGGATGAGCTGTGCGTCCGAGTTTCTCAGGATGCTGCTGCATTCGGTGTAGTATCCCCGCTGGTGCAGAGTTTGGCCTACAGGGAGGAGCCAAGAATCAGAAGACTCTGGGGCCATCTTTCCATTTCCAAATAAGACCATTTGGTCTGTGGGATGGGAGAAGTCAGGGCAGGACTCTCATGGGGAGTTTCAATGGGAGCATTTAAGTAAAACCTAATAGGATTATCAGAAAGCGATCAGAAAATTGGTCTGAGCATAATCCCCATCCCCTGTGCCCTGTGTAGCATGTACCAGATTGTGGCTGGTGATGTTCAGTATGAAGCCCTGCCTGCACCCATTCACTTCCTAACCCTCTTGCCTGCTTTCATCCTTTAGTCCTTGTTATCACCGAATACACTGTGTGCTTTACTTATCTAGGCTATTTATTATTTAGCTTCTTCCCCTATGGAGTGTAAACTCCACAGAGGCAGTGAGTTTTGAATAGTTTGATCACATTTTAGGGGTCTTCTTAGGTGCACAATGAATTGTGCTGAAGGAATGAATGTTGTTTTGGGTATTCATTAGGGCATTCTGGCCTGAGGCTGTGCACTTGCTTTCCTGTTCACAGTAGTCGTTCTCTGTCCCTCTCTCTCATTGTCTCAAGTTTCAGCTGTTTTATGGCCAGGTGTGTGGGTAAATAGGTTTTTCTTTTGGGGCTTTCTACTCTCTCTGTTTCTCTGCCCTCTGTACTGTGTTCCATCACATGTTGCTCATTGTCATTTGGAACAAGTTACTCTCTCTCTTGCCCTCTAGCTTGCTTTCCCCACCCCAGTCTTTACACTAAGCCATGAGGTGGTGTGAGAAGCATGAGAATGATGACAATGACAACATGGGGTAGACAAGGTGACTAGCAGTTTATCCCAGGAGACAGGTGGTTGGAAAGCACCCTGATGTCAGGAAAGCAGGTCCAAGGGGTTGCAGTTATCCTGTACTAGGTCCATAGAACTAAGTTGTCAAGACAGAGAATGAAACATTAGCCAACATTCATGTGAGTCAGTAGTTTACCAATATCAAACCATTAAGATAAAACATTTTGCTTTTTGGGGGAAAGAAGACTTCAAAATTTCTTTTGATAGAATTTCCTAGATAAGTACCATGTACACATGTATTTATTTATTTGAGAAACATTGCTATAGTGCTTGTTTTGTTCCAGGCACTGTCTTAAGTGTTTCAAAAATAAATATAAGGTCATCCAATAGTAAGGATTATTGTTATCCCCTTCCCTCCCCGCCCTCCATTTTATAGATTAAAAAAAGAGGCAAGAAGAGGTTATATAAGTTGCTTGAGACTAAGTAGTAATAGTCGAGCTGAAACTTTTACCTGTGTACCTAGGTCTGGCTCCAGATTCAACACTTTTATCTACTAACCAGTCTTCCCTGGTGACTCAGTTGGTAAAGAATCTGCCTGCAATGCAGGTGACCCAGGTTTGATGCCTGGGTTGGGAAGATCCCCTGGAGAAGGAAATGGCAACCTACTCCAGTATTCTTTCCTGGGAAATCCCATGGACAGAGAAGCCAATATTTACTTATACTTTTATAGTGTTGGTTACAGTCTTGTTTCAAATCTGTAATGATCTATAGATCTTTACAAATGAGATGATAAAAACCCAAAGTAGAAGATAAGGCAGCTGTTTTAACTTCAAAGAAAAGAAATCTCCTGATCTGATTTGTTTTGTTTTAATGCTTTATCTAAGGTATATATACATATACATTAAATATACGTAAACATACATAGCTCAGAATATATACATGCATATACATATATATTCAAATGTTACATGAATATATTTTGCCTAATCCATACAGAGCTTCATCGATATTTCTTCTTTATTCTCTTTCATGCCAGCAGCTTTCTTTATGCATTTCCATTTTCCACATTTTTCAGAGTGATTGGATTAGGTTGCATACACTTCTCCTGAAATATTAAGTGCATACAATCCTCATCCACATGCATTGGGTCTATAGTTATGATCTATTATTTCAAAAACCCACATGGCAAAAAAGAGCAGAACATGACTTCAGTGCTATGAAGTATTAGGTCCAAAGAACCCCCTGCCATTCATCTTCTCACTAACGCCAGGACTAACAAGACCCCAGAGCTTCTGTCTCATTGGCGGTTCCTTTGTCCTAAAACCACAGAAACCACACACACAAGTATATATACCCACAGTCACTCGCTCACATCCACTTTATGTATCTGAGAGAATTAACCTATTTCATAATGAGTAAGTTGTTGTTGTAAGTTGTCCTGAAATTTTTTTAAATTAAATAATTTATTTTAATCGGAGGATAATTACTTTACAATAATGTGATGGTTTTTGCCATATATCAACAAGAATCGGCCACAGATATACATGTGTTTCCCCCCCATTCTGAACCCCTCTCCCCTCCCTCCCCACCCTATCCCTCTGGCTTGTCCCAGAGCACGGGCTTTAGGTGCCCTGCTTCACCATTCCTGAAAATTTTTAAAGTGGATATGATATCAGCACAAGCGTCAATTCAGATTGTTGAGTTCCGTCTTCAGGATGATTTGGGGAAAAACTCAATACGGAAAGGGTTGGACAAGACATCATTTTTAACTTTTAATTGCCTCCACCTGATGTTGTCTTTCTTTCTCCATACTGTTTCTTCCTCTTGACCCTTGTCTTAATTAAATACACCCAGTATCTAAAGTTGCCACTCCTGCATCTCCCCCCTTTATTTTTTTTTTCCTCTCAAAAAGGCTTGAAAATAGGATTTTGTTTAACTTATGGAAATTGGTCTATTGCTTTGGAGTCAAGCCATGTTCGTGGCAGTATAATTTCCTGGCTGATGGTGTCTCACTGTGGTAATTTCTCAGACATCCTCATGCCTTCATTGGGTCCACAGATTCATTTTATTTCCTTGTATTCCAGTGGCTTTCTGCTATGATATAGGCACACACCTCTGGGCATGCGTTCACTTTACTTCTGTCTCCCCTTGAAGTCCTCTGCTCAGAACTTCTGAGTCCCTGTCCTTTGCCTTGTGAGATTTTGCAACTTCTCTAAGGTTGAATCTGCAAGTAGAACAAAACTGTGGACCTCTGCAATATGCTTTTAGATAAATTCATGAAAAAAAATAAATTCTGTTGAGTTAGTTTGTTCAAAGGGAAAAATCTTGTGTGCTGTGTAGGCATGGTGTTATTCACTGGGTACTTCAGCCACTGGTTACTTATGCCTGTAAAGTCTACAATGCCCAAACACCCAAATTTGGCCAGTCATTTTTGTTTATATTATTCCTCCAGTAAGGATACTCTTACATACGCACACACCCTGATGGTAAATGTTATGGACTCAACATTCGGATTATTTTGTGAATTTTTCACAGTTAAGCTGGAGGTTTTGGTTCTGTATAGACACAGATTACCAAGTGCTTCCTAGTAGGTATCCCTTCACATCTGCCTTACTGATGTGTAACAAAGTTTCATTAGCTCACAGGTTTTAATTTAATAAAGAAAAGCTAATGCAGGTTAGATCCCATTCTTCAGTGAAGGTAATAAGCCTTGTATGTATATATAAAAAGGCTATCGCCCTCTGATTGTCAAAGTTTACTTCTTTCTTTTCAGATTCTTCTTTGTATTGTTTTACAATCTAGGTATATCTGTTTAACATGAAATGCAGAAAATGACAGGGCTCAGACAGCTACTGCATCCAGTGACAAAGATTACTGTCATCCTGGCTCATCAGTTAATTCATCATTGGCAATGGTCCATTCCATTTCCTGGTAGCCTAGCAACAGCCAATGATGGGGAGGGCTGTTTGCCATGTGACAGTGGTATGTGGTACTTTCCAGAATGCTTTTACATAAAAATAGGATGATAATTTATAAATTTACATTTTTATTTTAATAAATGGGAATATTTGGTTTTAGGGGTTGACATTCAAAAGGGAGACAATTTTATTTTGCAGACCATGACTTTAAAGTGCTGGACTAGTGACTTGATAACAGAAATGGAGCTATCAATTTCACACATAAACAGGGTTTAAAGTTGAGCCCGTGAATGCCTTACTTTACCTTAGAATGAATATTCCCCCACAGAGTAACTATAAAAAATAATATAATTAAATGAGACCTGTGCTTATATCAGTGCACACACATGCTTATACTCAGACACACATACACATACAACATAGGATTTTGAGTCTGAACTTTGGCTCTTAATTTTCTTTATCACTGAATAGAAAAAAAATAAGCAAAGAGATTCATGAGCAACAACGATTATTGTTGTCCTCAATATGAAAAAAAAAAATCTTTCAGTTTCTCACAATCTTTCTAACTCTCTATTGATGATTCATGGTTCATTTAAAAATCTGCTCATTTGTTTTCATGGATTGAATTCCCTGATTGTTAGTGTGTATAAATGTGTTAGCTACTTTTGAAGCTATCTTCTGTTGAAGAATTGATAGAAAATCCTATTTAAATGTCATAATGCTTTTTCTCTTGTTATGACAGTATCACTGGGTAAATAGTTTTATTTTAGTACTCTAGTTAAGAAAATCTATAATCACCTACTCATAAATCTTTTTTTTTAAACCTACATTTAGCCCCATCTGCAGAGACAGAAGTTGAAAATAGGCGACTACCTAGACATGAATTCCTTTAAATATTAAAGAGATATCATCAGTGATTTTATTAGTCTCTGAGCTCAGTAAAGGCCTCCTTGACATCTAAAGTCTAATGATTTTTTTAAATATATTTAAAGCCTGGCACTGCACCTTTAAATATTGAACAATATTGAAAAATATTGGAGCTCTTTTTTTGTATATTAGCTTTAGGCAGAACTGTTGTATGATTTCCACTCCTTTCATGACATTGTAATGATGTTACCACATACAACTTTATCTTGCATGAAAAGGTGAAGTCATGAGTGATTTCTCCAATTTAAAAGCACTCAACCCTCACAGTGCTAGAAATGAATATTTTGCATATATTCATGCAACAATGATTCAATTTAAGATTTCTATTTTCAAACATTGCTTGAAACCTTCACTATGTTAGTAGTAAAATTGCCAAAATGTGTAATAAGATTTATTATAGATGAGTAGCATTTTATTTAGTATTTCATGTTAACACGCTTTTAGGGTTACCTGGTTTAGCAGAAGAATTCATCTTTCTTTTCTAATCAGAGGGAACATTTTATTGTATTTTAAAATATACTCTTTATGTACACATATATATTGTGGCGCAAACTGAATTTTTCTCGCTGGCAACACAAACTCAAACACTGATCACATCAAAGCTCAGTATACCCTCACACAAAGCTGCTCTGATTGAAAAAAAGAGAATAAAGATTTCCATTTCTCCTTTGTAATCCTTGTCCCTTCTCTCCAGAGTAGCTGTCAAACCTTTTGCTACACATCCTTAAAATGGGTTCAGAATTTTGAGGCAGACTTTATGCCTTTAAAGAGGTCCTGTTACACTCCTATTTATACTGTGTAGATGTTTCATGCTGTAACAGCAGAAAATGCGCAACATTATAAGTTTCCTAGAAGCCATAGCATATGTTATAGGCAGAAGACGTATAGGTTGGTGGGGGCTCTTAATTGAGGGGCTGTGTTTCTGAAAAAGGCTTGCACAGATGGAAGAAGAGATCTATCTAAACGTGGTTACCTATGGGCTTATATACGAGAGGGAAAGCGCATAACCATTGCATGTCTGTACCTGTGATTATTACAGGGGTGCCATGAAACGATAGAAACACATACTCTTTTTGTGTTCATCACGCATCTTTAAGCCCTAAGTCTTCTTTCCATTCCATATTTCCAGTCAATTCAGCAAAGAAAGAGGGGGCCTTCCACAGACTTTTTTCCAAGGAAATATAGCAATGCTCTTACTCCCATGGGTGTATTTACAAAGCACGGACACACACACACACGTAATCATGTAAATATACACGCGTAGACATAACAAGGGAGAGCTGTGTATATGGGAAGGCAATGGCACCCCACTCCAGTACTCTTGCCTGGCAAATCCCATGGACGGAGGAGCCTGGTGGGCTGCAGTCCATGGGGTCACTAGGAGTCGGACACGACTGAGCTACTTCACTTTCACTTTTCACTTTCATGCACTGGAGAAGGAAATGACAACCCACTCCAGTGTTCTTGCCTGGAGAATCCCAGGGACGGTGGAGCCTGGTGGGCTGCCGTCTATGGGGTCACACAGAGTCGGACATGACTGAAGCGACTTAGCAGCAGTAGCAGCAGCATACCAAAAATATAAAAGTTTATACCCAAAGTACCCTGAGCACACACTTCTCCCTCCAGAAAAGAAATATAACTTAATTTCCATTTACAAATGACCTGTAGTTGCTAGCTATCAACTCTCATTTGTTGGTGCACAGTCACTCATAAATGACACATCCATACAAATGTGATTGGGTGGATTACCTTAAATTTTATAATTAAAAAAAGAAAAAGATAGGCAAATGGAGATGCAACATGCCAGTTAGTGACTTATTCTGCATTTTGAAGAGGGAAAGAGAGTGGCTATCTTATTAGGCTCCTGGGTGGGCCGAATTTTCCTAATTACATGGAAATCAGAGGCAGCTCTGAGACTAGTTTCTTACCTGCGTGGAGTAAACACTCCCCCGCTGTCACTAATGTCCTGTAAATCATGTTAAAGAGAAGCATAATTAACATTTTTGATCAAATCAAGCTTCAAAGTTATGAGGTGACTGAATGAATAGAGCCACATTTCTGCGTCAGCAGTGAATAGAGTCCCCATGAAGGGTTAGTATGGCTCTGTACTCCTGACTCACTCACCCTCCCACCCCTTGGGTGCCCCCACAAGGCAGGGGGAGATGGGTGAAGAAATTCTCAATAGCACATCTCATGCAGTTCAGTGGATCTAAGCTCAAGAGACAGCAAAGGACCTGGGGAGCAAAGAGGGAGAAGCAACTCTGTGTCTGAGAAGAGTAAGCAACTTAATTTTTTAGTCCAACAATGAAAGCAGATCCTTTCTGTGCATGGCCAAATTGGCTCTGCTTGTCTTTCCAATCATTTAAAAAGGATGATATTCCTTGTTAAAGGACAGGTGGTTTTGTACAAATTATTTCCATCTTCACTTTTTGTGTATCTTGAGAAATTTTCCATTCAGTTGCCAAAGGCTAATTAGAACTCAAATTTGTCTGGAAGTAGGTGCCCAAGTGGATTGGTTGAAATTTATCTCAAAGGTTTCTTGGCCTCCAGGACAGCATCCATATAGAACCTGGGAACTCCTGCCTTGGGAGACAGTGCTTTTCTTTCTTTCAATTAGAGAAGAGACTTTAGTTGCAGATATCCCTAGAGGTTACTGGTGAACTTGCATTTACACCAAAGAATAAGCTGTTGATAGTAAAACCTTGGAGAAGGGAGTAACAAAGGAGGGAGTGAAAAAGTGACCCTGGTATGCCCAACCAGACCAGTAAAAAGAAGGTGAGAGAAGTGGAATAGAGGAGGTTGTATGACATGTAATCCTCTTCCTAAATATCACGGTTTTGATGTGAGCTTGGCTCTTGCTCTGAGAAGGTCTCAGAAAAGAAGTACGTTTTCTACAAGGATAATGTAGGTTACACTGATTTTGAGGTATATTTATAGAGACCATAGGCTCTGGGTTTCTGGAGTATATATCAATTTCAAAATTCCAAATACTGTTTTTAAGGATGTAGATGTATGTATATGTGTGTGTGTTTGTGAAGTGTATGCTTTTAGTTATATAACTATTTTCTTTTGGAAAGGCATTTAATAAAATAAATTCACAAGTTAGAAAAGTAATTATTAGGTCCTGAGTTCTAAATTATGATGCAGGAATATGTTCACTAGAAATATACATACTTTCCTTCCTACTTGGGTCTAAATGTCTGGAAAACAAATGGCTTAAAAGGGTACATCCAGCTAAACTGATTATTTGGCTGCTTAGAAAGACCAAATCCTACCCCCATCTCTCTTCTGTCCTATATACAGAGTCCACCACAGCTTAACCTCTTTCTTTCATTTTGCTTTTTGGTGTTTTACTTTGCTGAATTCAGACAAACTGGTCTGTGTTTAAACAAATGAGAGAAATGCAGCCTGGATTGTTCTGGGAAAAGGTTTCTGTTAAACTCATACTATAGCACAGGACCTGCAATTCATGCAAATATTCCCTGGAATCCTTTGAATTTTTTGTAACATTATGCTTTCAAGAGGTTGCTGGATCAGTTTGATCAGCTTTGCCCCAGAAGAAAAGCTCATTCAAATCTATGATTGAACTAAGTTTTTATCTAAATAGGTCAATGGTCTAAATGGTCAGAGTTTACACCTTCAGAAATGTCTTTACTGACCATCCTTTTTCAAATTGCATAACAACTTCCTGCCCCACACATTTTGTTGTCTGTCTCCCTCTTCAGCCAGCCACCCCCTTCACACCTAATGTAAACTCCATGGGAGTCAAAATTTTGTGTTTCGTTCACAGAATCTCCAGGACCTAGACTAGTGTCTGATACATAGCAGGCTAAAAAAAAAAAAAAAATCAAGAAGTATTTATTGGATAAATAAATGGACTGCTTTGGACTTATTAAGTTTTCTGGTTATTTTTTATATGTAACAAATTTAAACTTGATTAATTAGCCAAGCTTACTATTTTTGGCTGTCCCTTCCTGTGTTTACCATTATGGTTACTTCCTTTTCTGTGTCTTATTCTTTTGACAATTTATGTGACACCAATATGTGGAGAAAAGAAACAACAAAAATTCCACCATAAAAGTTATTTTGCCTCGTGTAGACCAAGATAACTGTCTATGTCAGCAAGTTTTTCACCTTCCAACTGGTAGTTTTGACACTCTGAGGACACCTCTTCTGCCGTATGCACTGTCCCTTTAGTCTTCCTGATTTCTCAGCACATGGATTTGATCACAGGATGTTTGACACATTTCCCAAGTGAAAGAACTGCAGTGGAGAGGGCAGCGTAAGGCTGCCATACTGGAGCGGTGAAGCCTAAAGTTTCAAAGTGCTGAATGGTGTGACTCTTTCCTTCTTTTGACCCTCAGGGATAAAAATACAATTTCTATTATACATAACTGTTGATCATCAGCAGTCATTAAGCCATCATGTCTTATCCTTGCATTTCTAATACATATATAATGTTATATATGTACTTACAAACATGATATATGTATATATATATATACACACACACACATGTTTCTGTGTGTGTGTGTGTGTGTGTATGGAGAGAGAAAGAGGAGCAAAAGGCAGGGAGAAAATGAATGAAGAAATGCAATGTTGAATAATGCTTCAATCAGAATAACTGAGCATAGTTCCACTTTCTGCTCTGGGCTGCTTTTAGCCTGCATGAAGAATCCATATGTCTTTACTTTCTACCCCTCTTTGACTTTCTTCTGGATGAGGAAATATGCCCCACACCTGCTGGTGTATATCTATGAAATGTTTGGGATTTTTCTGGGCCTTCCCCAGAGGTGACTGTGTTTCAGTGGTTAGTGAATAATGCAAAACAGTCTACAGGTTGTATGTACTGAGTAATCACAGGGAAGTCTTCAAAACAATCTCAGGTTGGTAGAATTTTCCACAGAAAATAATAACAGTAACAATAGCAGCACCAGCAACAATAAACAAGCTATGCCCTGTATGCATCCACCCAATTATTAGCTAATAATGCATAATTATGATTAATTCTCCTCTTTAAATGCAGATTCTAAATAGCAATAACCATTTATTTTATGTTTTCATGTTATTTTCCTGCACGTCCTTTATGTCAATTATGTGTTTTCAGGCACATCTGATTGTGCTCCACTGTGGTTTCGATGGTTTGATAATTGTACATTAAAAAACAACAACAACAACAACACATGTTTAGTATAAAAATTAATTACGTTAAGCAGTCCTACTAATTTTGCCAGGCAAAAAATGGCATCCCACAAATTTTCAGCATAAAGCGGGTGGCCAGCCTACTTAGGAGCTTTACGATCTGTGGCTGGGGTTTGCGAGGGAGCTCTGCGCAGGCCGTTTCTCAACGCGGAGCCAGAATGCAGTGGACGGCAGCATGCCCCTGCTCTGGTCCCTGTGCTCCCTTAAAATTCCTCTCTGGCCTCTATCTAATCAACCACTTCCCAATTACAGTTGTAATAACGGAGCTGAAAATATCATTTTGAAATGTCGCTGAAATCCAAATTGACAGGGCTTCTGCCAGCAAACTGGATGATCAAGAATGTAGCTTCCTTCTTTTGGTTTGCTCCTACTTATAAGAGGTTGGTTCCTGGTAATAATGAAGAAAAACATTAGATATGCTGTAAAAATAACCTATCCAGAAAATCCATGGGAGCAGGTGAATGGGAGGTAGTGGAGAGAAGAAAAGAAAAGGAGGGGCAGAACCAGAAGGAATTGGATGAAAAAAGTCTGCCCAATATTGCAATCTTTCGGGAATACTTTCTTGTGAGGCATTAAAAATATCTGATTCTTAAAACAATTTTCTGCTTCTGTAACTCAAAATAGCGTTCAGTAAGGGGGAGGGGAAATGTAGCAATTAGTTGGCTTTATTTCTGAGATTTTATTACTTTGATTCTTTTTGATTTAATCAGCCACGAATGCAGCTACCAGCAGACGGTGACTTTTTGCCTGAAATGTGCTTCCTGCTCAGAACAGTGGCTTGTGATTGTAGGTTAATGTTAATGAAACATGAAAAGGCAGACCCTTTTTAGGAAAATTTGTTATTAACAAATAAAGGCTTGGTTACATTTAGAATCGCACCAGAAATCACACTATGGAAAATATGGCCGGAGCCGACTCTGGAGCCAGCCCGCCATGCTCAAGTGATAAATTTGTTTACATCATTTAAAAGTTCTAACTCAGTACAGACGAGGTGACGTCCTACTTTTCACATTCATGTTCAATTCACAAACATAAAGAGACTCTGAGCCATTAGGGAAGCTTTCATTTTGGCTGGGGAAGGATGAAATGATAGTGATAGTGGCTTTCATAGCAGAAAATAATTGTATACTTTTCTTCTTATTATTTTTGGCAAGGCGCGCACATTTCGGCTTTCCGGTGTATTACATCATTACATTGTATAATGCATCATAATGATAGAGTGAATAGAGATGAAGAAATGCCAGCGTCTGCTCCAAGTTAAAAGAGAGAGACATTGCATGCATTTTCAACTGGGGAGGCTGCTGTTCAGCGAAGTGTTCTCTGAGATGAAACAAAGCTGCCTTCCCACTTGGCATTCACATTAATTGTGGACTTGCCAACAGGCCAGTTTCATGGGTGTATAAATTAGTGGGGAATAATTCCACTTGTCTCAAAACCCAGAATATCAGGAATGCTTCCTGAGATGGTAGCTTGTTTGTTTTTTATTTTTTTAATTTTAATTTTTTGTGTGTGTGGTTTTCAGCCAGCTCCCAGAAAACCTGCAGGATCTGTTGAACACAAATAATGCCATGTGTTATGCCCTGGTTTACCTGGGTGAGAGGTAATGGCTGTCTTGAGGACAAATAAAAGTCTTATTTTCAGCAGTGTATTTTTCAGATGTATTCAAATAAATCATTTCTCAAATCCTTGTTATTGAAAATTGGAAATCCATTGACATCTCCTGAGAGGAAATTTAAACATGCCGATTGTTATTAATAATAATACCAGTAAATACTAATTGAAAGTCGATGGTAGTCTAAAAGCTGCCAATCAAGATGTGTCAATGGGATGCTAAGATAACTAGATTCAAAGGAAAAAATAAAATTAGCTCATTTATTTGTTTGTATTTGTTTCCCATTGTGTTGCAGAATAAATGCTTTCTCAATGACTGTATTTTTTAATAATGCTAATTTAGGCAAACCCATTTGACACTGTCTCCTAAAGTGTCCTGTATTTCTTAGTTCTACAACAGACAATTATAGTAACGATAAATATATTGGCCCACAGCTTTCAATATTCCTTTAACCTTTTGTAATTAAAATTAACTGAATCTTAAACATTCACTTTGATTCTATGTTTGTGAACATATTGTATGCTTTGTATTGAGCTGGCACGAGAGATGTTAAGGTTATCAATGGACTTGGATCTTCTCTTCTTAGAGCTAAAGGTCTAGAGGTTTAGCTGTCTTGACATCAACACAACATGAAGATCCTGGCCATACCAGGGTTTGCACACTTGCACAAAGTCTATTCTAATAGTCACTTTTACTTGGTCCAATTAGCCTTGAACTTATTGAGAAAGGCCATGTTGGTCTTAATATTTATTCTGTCGCATTAAGCCTTAGCAGAAAAGGAAAACAAAACACATTTGTTAGTAGTTAGTAGGAGACAAAGTGGATGTTTCCATTGTCACCTGCATATTTGGATGAAAAGGAGACCCAGATTTCTGGTCTTTAGATAGTAGAATATTTTGGATTTTTACTGGTCATGCAATGCAAAGCTTACATAATTCAATAAAACAGAGGTGTATTCAGTTGTTGAAAAGTTCCAGATTCCTAAGTTAGCTGGTAGGTTAGTTAGCTAGTTAGCTAGTTCAGTCTATTACTTGGCTGCTTGACTATGTTTACCTGACCCCCACACAGGTAAGCTGCCAAGTGCTTTACAAGTTACAAAATGTTTTTGAATACAATACCTTGTTTGCTTAGTGGTGAAGATCACAAGCTTTGGAGCCCTCTAGATGAATAGATGTGGATTCAAATAGTGATTCTGCCATATCTTTGCTAGGTGACCTTAAATTCTGAAAGCTTCAGTTCCCTCCTCATAAAATAAGAATAATAGCTACGAGAGTCAATGAGATAATACATTAAACTAGCTGATAAGAAACAGTAAATGGTAGCTATTCTTTTTGTTGTTTTTTAAATGATCTTTAATTCTTATTACAGTTTTATTAAGCAGCCCTCTAATGATACCATGAAATCCTCCCGTTCATTTCATGTCTCTATGTGTCTGGGCAGGCAGATTCCCTTTCTGGGATTCTATGAAACTTCCATCTTTTGCAGTTTTATATATATATATATATATATATTTTTTTCCTTTTCATTCCTTAGAATTCAGTCATCTTTTCCCTGACTTTAGCACTTCAGTTCAATACCTTGTTCCACAAATATTTATTTAGCTTCACTGTACAAGTCACTACCTTAAATGCTGCAAATACAGTGGTAAAAGTGGGAGATTATGGTCCTTGCTACCATGGAGCTTACGTTCTATCAGAGGAAGCACCCTTTTAACAAATATTGCCAGAACAGATGTTTACTTTGAGTTGGATGAAGTGCTTACAAAGTGAAGTACAGATGTTAAGAACACATATCCCTGGGGACTTAACATAGTCTAGGGTTGGGAAGATTTCCTTGAGGAAGAGGGATTGAGTTGAGATCTAAAAGACAATGAGGGTCAAGCAAGGAGGAGAGAGAACCTAGTATGTTTTCTACCTGTGAAATTCTTCAGAAGCATGCAGTCCACCTTCTAGGACCTTCTGACTTAGAGGAGCACCTTCCCTGACCTCTCTAGTGACCAGTGAGTGGCTTTGCCTTAGCAGCTTTCGAAGGCTTACTGTTGGGATTATTTGACTTCTTTCCATCCATTTATTCACTTATTTGACAAATATTTATAGAACACCTAGGGAGATCTCAAGTATAGAAATCTTCATGCTTTACATGCATTTTTGTAACCAACTATCTCCAAGGTATGTTTTTATAGCTCTAGAGCTGGTCTTGTTTACTATGTTATAATCCTGACTGCAGGAGACATGTTTTTCATGACTTTCTGTCCCATTCAGTATCATATACACAGTAGGCACTCAATAGATGACAATGACCCCAGGTGACCTCTGAACTGATCTCTCATATGGCTTGTCATCTGCCCCACTTTTTAAATCCCTGGCAACATCCTGCAATGTTGAATGTTTCTAGCCTAACAAAAAACATAATTAGGAAGGTAAATCTGCTGAAGCTGAAACAAATCATTTAATTCATTCCACAAGCCAAATGGAAAATGATTTTGAGATTATCCACCGTATTGGGTTATCTGCTCTACTGCTCCGTACCATTAGCTCAGGCAGTTGGGGAATTGCTTGCAATTCACAAAGAAGCAGATTGTGTTTGGTTTGTGTTGGCTGTGTATCCTCCTCTGAAGTGGCTTCAAGTCCTCTCCAATTCAGCTAAAGCAGCCAGTCAGGGTGGCCGCTAAACCAAGTAGGTTTCTCTCATGTTGGTACTTCTGTGTAGGGCAGAACTTGGGTGCACATGTGTATGCATGTCTGCCTTTGTCCACTCCAGTTCCCTATCAAATGAAGGTGGTACCTAGTAGGTATTTAGTCATCTAAATTTCTGGATGACAAATGGCTTCCTGTTAACCTTTCACTTAGGGTTAAAAGTGACCTGATGTCATCTTATCCAGAGATAGAGAGTCATTTTTCTTTTACAAGAGGTGCCTCTGTTTCGAAGAGGTTTTAGAAAGGCATCTGGCCATGCAGAAGCTTCCCGGGCCTTGGGGGAGGTTGGAGTGCTGAGCATTTTAGCAGCTGAATCTGCTTGTCTGCTTCAACAGAGTTCACACCGCTTTGAGGTCTCTTCCTGCTTCCCTGGCTTTTGAAAGCCAAGCATCTAGTATGGCAGAGTAGGGTAGCACCACCATGAGACACTTAAGGCAAGCTTGGAGGGAACCTACCCTTAGACCAGCTTGCTTTACTCAAGGACAACATTGAAAGAGAACAGCTGATTAAAGCTGTGTTTTGAAAAGTACAAAAGTACAGCTTTTAGGTGTATAGTTCTAAGGTGACTGGCACCCAGTGCTGCAGTTTTAAAGAGGGTTCAGATGTCTATTTGCAGATCCTAGGAGTGAGCCCTGTGAGTGATTGACAGTGAAGAAGATGGGGAACACATGGATGGAAGGGTAAAAAAGCAGATAGATGATTATCTAGTGCTTAAAGCACTGGCTTCCATTATGAATTTGTTCCCAGATGGCTAGGGAGTCACTTGGATAGGTATAGGAGTTTTTCTTCATCATCTTTGTTCAGTGAATCTGGTGCCCTTCCCATCCTTCAGAGCTGTGAAGGGTGGCAATGACCCTGCTGCTTTGAGGCCCAGATACTCCGGCAGGCCAACATGGGCCATTCTGGCAAGGTTGCTATGAGACCAAGAGAGGCAGACTGAGGCTTTGGCAGGTGTCGTGCTTTATTAGGAAGGCTGCTTATGAGTTTGGCTCCATGTCCTTATAATGTAGGAAGGCTGAAGTCTTGGGGGAAATAAGTTAATAAAAAGAAAACACCTGACCCAAAGCAGGTTACTAGATTAGGCAATTTGCTAATAGTACAGTACAAACGATGACATTCTAACTGTTAAGCTAGTTAGAATGAAGACAACTGAGATTATCTCATGAAAACTATCATAATTTTTGTATCAAAAATATTGTCATCTAAATGCAGGATGGTTCTGTCTATATTAGTATAAGAAAAGCCATGGATCTAGACATCTAGCATGACAGTAACTTGGCAGTCTATAACGGAAACCTTTGCCTAGACCTTTTGCTCGGGAAAACTCTCAAGGCACTAGAAAAAAAGGCAAGATCTTCTTATATATCTAATAGCACTGAAGAACACTAGCTACGCGGACTCTGCTCGCAGTTCACCCTGGATCTCCCTCCCATGTGTGTGCCCTCACTCCCTATACTTGGAAGTTGGCTGAAAAGATCAGTTGGGGCACAGTTCTTATGGTGACAGCCCATAGAGGCCAGGACTCTCAGTCATATGACCACAAGGAACTGAATTCTGCCAATTGCCACTTGAGCCTGGAAGAGGACCCTGAGCTCCAGAAAAGAACAGCCCTGTCCAACACTGGGATTGCATCCTGTGAGCCCCTAAGTAGAGAGCCTGGCTAAGCAGTGGTGAGACACTTAACCTAAAGACATCATGAGATAATTAACGTGTCCTATTTTAGGTCATGAAATTTGGGGTAAATTGTTACACACCAATAGAAAATCAGTACCTTTATTCTCTTCATAAAATATTCCATCATAAGACTTTTAGATAGCAAGTCACTGAGTACTCATACAGGATCCAATGTATGAATTTGCAGTCGGCACACAATTTCTGACGTGTCAGTTTTACATTACAAAGTGTGGTACATATCTACTCCTGCTGCCACCCACTGTCTCTGGCTCCAAGGGAGGAGCCCCATCACAGTACCCCTGAAACGCTGGCCCATCCCATGGCACCCTTGCTGTTGCAGACACCTTTGTCCATTATCTTAGCATAATACATTTGATCCAAGTAGGGATCATTAGTCCTGAGGGGCCTGGGGGGGAGGTGCTGATGGTGACAGGTTTCCTTCTTCTACTATTAGCCCCAACTCTCCTGGAATGGCCCCCAAATCCCTGTATTGAGATCCACAGAGTAATCTGGGCAGATTTTCATGCTGATCCTTTTCTGTTTTGCCCTGGGGAGAATCTGGCCAACTATATATTCATTGATATTTCCCCATTATTTATTACCTAGACAGAATAGCATGATTAATTATTGATCATAGAACAGTAACTGATTAAAGTGTGGTTCTGATCAGCAGTCAAAAGTCATTTGTTTCCAGGCGTTTGTAGTTCCTGCATAGAAAGTGCAAAACAATACTCTTTTCAGTGCATAAAATATGACACCTGTAGGCAGACTGTAGTTATAAGCCAGCCACGGAGACTTTCAACTGTACTTTGTCTTAATAAATGGGAAATAATGACTTGCCAAAAGAGAGAAACTGTGGGGAAGATTTACATGTAGAGAATACGATGTGAAGAATAATAGGAGGATTCTAATTCGAATTGTTTCTCATGGTCTAAATGCTTTGCTGAAGAGACACTCACTAGGAATAGCTTTTTATCATCTGGGAAACATATCAAATTTTGTCTCATTCTTACTTTATTTCTGGGCTTATTCCGTCTCCACCTCTTTTCTCCCCCCTCTACCACTTCCTTTCTTATTCCCTCCCTGTCTCTCTTCTCTCTCTTTACATTCTTCATCAGACACTCTGTCAGAAGATGGCAAACTATGGTTGGCTGGTCAAATCTGGCCTATCACCTGTTTTTGTAAATTAAGTTTTGGAGCACAACCAGGATCCTTCATTTTCATGTCTCTAGGTGGTTTTGCTCTGTCGCGACAGCTGCCTGGATACAGAGAAACCATACTGTCCATGAAACCTATAATGTTTAATATCTGGCCCTTTATAGAAGAAAGTAGGCTATGTGCCAGGCACTAGGAACATGGTCACAAGTAGGACACAGGGCCTTCCCTACCTTCAGGGGCTTCAGACTTATGGGAGTATCCAGTTGTACCATGTTGTAGGTGATAGGATGGTGGGTATCTGAATGAATCATCACGGGAAATAGGAGACAAGCATTATGTATTTAAGAAGTAGGATTAGCGGATGACATCTCAGTGCAGTTAATATTTGAGTTGGGGGTTTCCTAGCAGTTTGAAAGTGGAGAAAAAGAATCAGGACCTGAAATCTGTTGCTCAGATATCTTATTCCAGTACCCACAAAAGACCCAATCCAAACTTATTAATATAGTTTCTTCTTTGGAGGATATACATTTTTTCTGGCCATTTATTACTGAGTTGTTACATAGCTTTCTGCTTAGAAACATCTCCAAATACGGATGGCTTTGTGGAATCTGATTTTACTCTTAGATTTTGGAACCTACTGCATTGGTGAAGCATTGAGCTTCTGATGGTGGGGAGAAGCTAGAAATCTTGATTGGCTAAACTGTCCGAGACCTTACAGACACCACTGCTTTTGTCTTGAAGAATATAAGACCATGTCTCTGCTTCTCCGATAATTGCAATTAGAGTCAGTTGACACCAGATAAGGAAGGGACCCTTACAGCTCACAGACAGAAGTAAACTTAGGGTTTCAACAGTATGTGTTGGATTAGAGAGAAGTCCCTGAAGTTTTGGCAGAAAGCCCCTCCCCAATGACCCCCTTTGACCTTGACTGGAGGCTAAGTTCATTCCAGAAACAAACATTATAGTTTTTCTTTTCTAAAGAAGTGTTCAAACTCAAAGTGGGCAGTTCATTTCAAGAACCACATAGGATACTTCCCAGGCCAAACCAAGACAAAAAATCCAATAACAACAATCAAGTAAAGACCAGAAGCCAAGTTCAGATTTATGAATTCTCTTTTCATCAGAGCAGAAAGTAAAACTGGTACCTGTTTGCCTTCCAGAATAAAAAAAAAAAAAAGGAAATAGTAAAAGAATGTTAGAAATCATCTGAAAATGAGTTTTTAAAAGTTGGACCGCAATGTTTGCCAAAAAATGAAAATCAAATCCAAAAAAATGGCTGAAAACATCACACTTCGTCTCCCAGTTATTAAGATGTCAAGTCCTGTGTAAGAGGATTTTAATCCAAAATTTCTAAGGCAAAAGGAACTTCCATTTATTGAATGTTGAGCAGATAACAGTAGAGTGACCTGGCTCATTTTGACTTCTAGACTTATTTATAAGACTCTGAAGGGATATTAAGTTCTCTACTCCAGAAAATCTTGATGCCTCTCACACAACTAGGAAAGGTAATGTTGTCAGGCTACAAGCCTAGGAATTGAGCCAACCAAACTTATGCTTGGATCCTTGTTCTCTATTCCTTAGCCTGTGGCCTTGATCAAATCACCTAACTTCTCTAAACCCTGGTTTCTCTATCTATAAAATGGTAATAGTAATAGTGATGTGAAATTTTCATGAAGTAATATACATAAGCAGTTAGTACCATGCCTGACACATAGCAAGTGATGAACAAATCTTAACAACTTTAATTTCAGTTTGATGTCACAGTAATTTGATTTCCTAAGATGTTTAAGGGCATTAGAGGGTGTCTTGGACTTTCAAGTTCAAGTTTGTCCATGCACATTTTGAATGTGCTCACTGAGTCAATTAATATCAGAATTGTGCTTACTGAGCAATTTGTGAGCACACATTTCTGGATGTCTACTTGAAGAACAGAAAAATAGAATCTTTCGAAGACAAGTCTGTTTATTCAACATCTATTGAATGAGCATCATACATTAGACACTGGGCAATGGCATGGGAGACAAAGATAAATACTATTCTTGGCTCAAGATTTTATAGTCTAGTTGCTCTGTGGACATTTTAACAGAAGATTATAATTCTGTGTGAAAAATGCCATGTTGGAGTCTATAGGACTCAGATGGCAGCAAGGGGATCAGAAAGGCCTTGTAGAAGAAGCTTTTGAGCCAAAATTCAGAAAAAGAGAGGGTATGTTTCAAGCAGGCAGGCAAGGGGAGGACATACAAGGCAGAAGGAACCATGCAGAAAGACACCAGTTCAACAGTGCTGAAGCATAAAGCTGGAACATGGGAGACAGTGGAGGGAGACACAGCTGAACAGGTTGGCTGAGCCCTATATGACCCCGGAGCCATTCTATTTCAGCTCTGTAGGGGTGGAATTTAGAGAAATTTTGAACAGATCCAATATGCTTGTTAGAAGGTTAATCTGGTTGGCAGTGTGTAAGACTGACTGGAAACAAGGAATCAGGACATTGATGAGGTATGTATGAGGTATTGGAAGTATCCAGGCAAAGGATGATGAAATTCTGACCCAGAGTTGTGGCAGTGAGGAAAAAGAGGAGAAAAGGCATGTGCGTTATGGTAAGAAGGTAGGAAGTGATAACCAATTGATTATTATTTGAGTGAAGTGTGGTTTAGGTATGTAGTTCAGAAATTTCATGTGTGTATTTGAGATCTCCTAGGATCTGAGGTCAGAGAAGACAGTGGCAACCCACTCCAGTGTTCTTGCCTGGAGAATCCCAGGGACGGGGGACCCTGGTGGGCTGACTTCTATGGGGTTGCAGAGAGTCGGAACGACTGAAGTGACTTAGCAGCAGCAGCAGGATCTGAGATGGCATGTAGACAGTGTGGACTCTCATTGGTTTTGTCTGGGAGAAAAATGTTGACCTGCTCATGTTAGCTCAGTTAAAGTCTAAGTAGGATCAGAGACTCAGTCCTCCAAGGTTAGTTCTTGTTGGTTGATATGTGGTTGCATATCTTACAGTGAGTCAGCCTAAGTCAAGGTTGAGTGAATCTTAGTTTATGAACAAAAAGAAATAGCCTATTGACAAAAACGGACAGTATACACTTTCCCTACAAATTCTGGCTTCTTAAAAACTCTGAGAGAAGCTTTAATCTCTCTCAGAGATTGTATTTAAATATCATACTATTCACCATCCTCCTGTTCATTTATCCATACATACATCTGTCCACCCACCACTGATTGTCCTTGACTAGCCACAAAAACTACCTGCGAGTTTTAACAGGTTGTGTGAATCAACTTACCAACCCTTGCCATCCTGAAGGAGTCAGGACAATTCAAGATGTAGGTTTGGAAACATCTTTTGTCAGATCTAAAATCCACAGAGCCTGTTTGTTTGCTTGCTCTCATAATGCAAATCTTGTGTTTATTAATATCTAGGATGCAATTTTGTGAATGTGACATAAGCATTTTCTGCATTTAAGATTCTCTGTGTATGTGTGAATAAAATGTTTCTTTTCAAAAGGGTACTTGCTAATTAAGTGATAAGTAGGGATATATTTTTTTGGTATATGTATGTGTGTTTGTGTGTAAAAATGTGTATGTATATATGTACATATATATATTCAATCTGATTCTGATTCTTAATGTATTCTAATCTCCATAGCACATGTAATATTAAAAGAAAATTTGGTAATACTTTAAATGTCCTATCATTGTGAATTCATTTTATATTCATTGTAATAGCATTGATCAAAATGAATTCATTTGGTATTCATGTAGATGTCACATGTACTTCCATAGGTGTTTCATTGTAAATTAGCATTTCTCAGAGGACACTTAAAATAAGTGTTACTGAAAGTCCTCATTACACATATTGCCGAGATTAGTACATTAAGGATCATGTACTTACATAGTACTAATGCATTTCTGCCACTTAAAATACTACATTACCCATTTCTGATATCTAGCAAATATCTAAGGCAATTTTGAGAATTACTGACATCCTAAAGGAAGTGGTACTTTTATGATTAAGCTAGTTGCCTATATTTTGCTCTGAATTTTTTTTAAGAACTAGAGTTAGATACAAAAAGGAAGATTAAAAATGAAATTTATATGATGACAACAATAGTTTTTAAATTACTTCATACAGTCAGACACCCAAAGAAAACAGAACTTTATCTAATTTTAATTTTGACCAGTCACCATGTTATAAGCATCAAGTGAAGAATTTGTGGACCAGATGATAGAATTGTGAAGAAAATAGTGAAGGCTTGGATGCTCCATTTTTAAGCTTGACTTATATCAGAAGCCAAAACCAAACACACAAGCAAATTAAAGATCATCCATCTTTGCAATTTTTGCCATCCTTATAACTGACCCATTACTCTCTGGACCATAATTTTTGTTGTGATTATCACGGATGTTGGGAGGAAATGGTGGTGGTTTACCTAGGTGGTGGTAGGGGCTGAAGGAGAATTCTTGAGTAAGTCAAGAGATTTGTTGGCTCTTCCAAGTTCCTAAGAATTCTGACAGAGAAAATGTGGAGGTCCCAGTGCTGCTGGCAATGTGCTTGCAGATCAACCAGGTCAAACTTTAGGATTCATCAGTATATTCTGAGCAATGGGTGTGATGTCTGTCTTAGAATCGTACTTCAAAAAGATATAAAATTTTAAGAATTGGATTTCCGTTTAAGAATTGGGTTTCCCAGGATCCTGCTGGGGCTTTCCTGGTGGCTCAGGTGGTAAAGAATCTGACTGCAATGCAGGATACCCAGGTTTGATCCTGGTGTCAGGAAGATCCTCTGGACAAGTGAATGGCTACCTACTCCAGTGTTCTTGCCAGGTGAATTCCATAAACAGAGGAGCCTGGCAGGCTACAGTCCATGGGGTCACAGAGTTGGACATGACTGACCAATTAACACTTTCAGAACACTGTTAGTGGGAGTGCAAAATGGCAAAACTGCTATGAAAAACAGCATGGAGTTTCCTCAAAAAATTAAAAATAGAAACCCAGCAATCCCTTCTCTGGGTATTTATCCAAAAGAATTGAAATCAGGATCTCAAAGAGATATTAGCGTTCCCATGTTCACTGAAGCACCAATCACAATAGTCAATATGTGGAAAAAAACTAAACATTCATTTATGGTTGAATAGATAAAGAAAATGGGGGATATACCGACAGTGGAATATTGGTCAGCCTCGAAAAAGAAGGAGATGCTGCAATATTTGACAATAAGGATGAGTCTTGAGGACATTTTACTAACTGAAGTAAAACAATCGCAGAAGGACAAATACTGCATGATTCCACTATATGAGTCATCTAAAATTGTCAGAGTCATAAAATCAAAGAGAGGAACAATGGTGCCAGGGGCTGGGGAAATGGGGAGTTGCCATTCCAAGAACAAAGTTCCAGTTAAGGAAGATAAGCTTTAGGGATCCGCTGTATAACTTTATACCTATACTTAACAATTAAATATTGTACACTTAAGATTTGTTAAGAAGATAGATCTCATGTAAAGTGTTCTTAGCACAGTAAAATCAAATAGAAAAAGAATACATTCTCCAAATAAAAAAGTGTGCACTGGAGGGATTTAGGGTCATGCGAAAGCAAACCCTTAGTACTTCCAGGATACCACCAGTCATCAACTCTGTGTCGGAAGCTCTTTTACTTTTCAGATCCATCTGTTTTTATCCTCTTCTCTGCATGAACTGTCTGCTGTCTACATCTGGTACCACGCTGATGGCTGTCCCTGAGATGGACTTTGTCCCCTCAGATGCCTTGTCAGGAGACAGCACCTTATTTGGTGCTGACTCAGTGGGAGCCGAGTTTCCAGCAGGCTACCAACTCACACCTGCAGAATTTGCCGGCACATCCGTTTTGCAAACACACAAAATGGGTAATTGGGCACACAAATGCCTATTTGCATTGCAATTTGGCATTTGTATACACAGTGATGGATTTTTTTCAAGTGCAAATGTGGGGGATACAAGTGCAAAATGGATGTCCTCAAGAAGGAGGGGCGCCTTTAAAAACAACCTGCTGGAAATTTGAGGATTGCCAGGAAAATAGGTATGTTTGTGAGTATATTTTATGTTTTTTCCCCATTCAGGGAAATTCCTGATAGAATACAGCTCATAGTTCGTCTGTTACTTTTTGAAGGGCTAGATTTTACCACTAGACAGAGCGACATCCAGGGTTTTTTCACCCTAATAAAGGGCTTATTTAAGGTATATGGAATCAGTTAATAGGTGTTAATACTTAAATGAAACGTGAGGAGTGTTTACACCCTTAGACAGCTTGGCATTTTATAATGAATGCCATACACTGGTTTTGAGGTGTGTTGTTCTGTTTAGTGTTAAGAGTTACACTCAAAGAGTCCGACACCACTGAGCGACTGAACTGAACTGAACAAACCCATGGAAATGTTTGGAACCATAGATTTTTGTAACTAATGGGAGTGACACAGAAAAAAAAAAGTAATGATGGCCTTTGTAGAAAGAATGGTTGCAGGATGTTGAGGTGCTCCAAATGTCCCACCTCAGTCCCGGATTTCTTTGTCTCTCCTGTCCTTGTCCCTTTAAGCCCCTGTACTTCTCATTCAAATCTCATCCTGTACCCAGAGGGGCTCAACAAAGAAAGCTGTGAGCATCCACCTAAAAGGTCCTTAGACTAGGGCCCAAGACCATGCCCTCCTTTGCCAGTCAATGACTTGTGTCTATCTGCCTCTTGGCCCTCTAACCTCTGGTTCCATATCAGAGTCCACTGCTGCTGGTGACTTGTGGGACCTCCTCTTGGTTCTTTTAGACTCTAGCTTTCCTGCTCAGTTATGACTTTTCTTCCTATCTTTGTTTCGGCAGTGCCTGTGAAGCTCTGTGGAATCTGCTTCTAGGACAGCCTGACCTGTGGCTGAGGGATCGTTCATAGTTGGACTTCTGCTGGACAACTATGGGTATTGATCAAGACTTTGTCCCTGGCTCTCCACTTCTTCTGTGTATTTATACTTTTCCTAAGTTCAGGCATGCTTATAACTTCCACTGTTACCTATAGTCTGATCTATACCATCAACCTGTATTTTGTCCAGGTTAGGTTATACTGTGTTGTCATTATCTCTAATTTAACATGCCTACAGCCAGATCTGGTTTTCTTTTCTTGGTTTCCTTCTCCTAGCATTTGACTTGCAGTTCCAGTCTTCTCTCCCACCCTTTTCATCCTCATTGATGCCTTTCTTTTCTACTCATTCCAAGGGCCATCAAGTCTTGTTGAGATTCCTTTTGAAATCTCTCTCAGGTTCTAAGCCTTTCTCTTTCCTACAGTCACCACCATCTGGTCCCCTTATGACTGGATGGTGGTATTTACTGTCTGAGTTGCCTCTTTGCTTGACTATGGTTTCATTGAATGCTCTGCCTATTATGGAATTCATATCATTATGAGCCAGAGAGATTCCATATTATCGAGTTGAGTTCCAGCTACCTATCATGGCTTTCAAGGCACATATTCAATATTATTTCCTACAGCAATGGGAAATTCCTTAAAAATATCTTCACTAGACTTTTCCCTTCATTTGCCCCCATAAGCTTCTCTCTTGTTTTGCCTCTGTCTTTTTCCATGTGGATTTCCCAACCTGGAATATTTTCCCTTTCTCATATTGATCTAAACCTTCAAAACAGCTTCCTTGTGGCTTAGTGGTAAAGAATCTGCTTGCAATGCAGAAGACACAGAAGACATGGGTTCGATCCCTGGGTCAGGAAGATCCCCTGGAGGAGGAAATGTCAACCCACTCCAAAATTCTTACCTGGAAAATCCCATAGATGGAGGAGCCTGGTGGGCACAGTCCATAGAGTTGTAAAAAGTTGTACACAACTGAGCACGTATACCCACCCAAAGCAGCTTTTGAGATCTCCACCAACCTCAGCTCTAAAAAAACTACTTTAAATTGACCTAGCTCAAGACAAGTTTTACCAACTCTGAACCATACAATGTTGAGAGCCTTACACCAGTGGCTCTTCATAGATCAAGATCTCCTTGAATTCTTTTTTCAGCTCTTGCACTAGACTGGCATTTCTTTAAGGATGGTCATCATGCTTTATAATTTTATGTCCTTTGCAGTACTTAGTACCGTGTTGGTCATTGCAAAATACTCACTTAATAGTTCTTGACTTTGCCTTCACATCTCAGAGAGCTGGAAATTAGAAGAGAAGGTTGAAGAGTTTAGTAGTGAGGGAAAGTCATGAAACTCCATTAAACATTCTCTATTTACAATGCTGCCAGCACACCAGGTTATTATTATTGTTTTGTATTTAAACTCTCGTTCCTCCCCTATGCTTCTTCTCCAGTGTAACAAGGGCCTAATAGGTTTCATGTGTAAGTGCCTATTTTTATTAAAGACAAGTGTAATCTTTTGTAGACCAAATGTCCCTATCATAAATGCTAACGGAGAAAAATATTAGGACTCATTTATTTATGAACCTGTTAATAATGAGGTGCAGTTATGAAAAAAAAAAAAGGCTTCCTCAGCAAAAGCTCCTGAGCAAACAATGCACACTAGGGAGAAAGAAGCTAGTTAGCCTTCTTGACTTAAATAAAGCTATGTAGAAATGACAAGTGCCAGTAATTAGCGCAGCCTCTTCAACAAGATAACCCTATACATCTTTGTCTATTTCAATCACCAAAGACTCCGATTCAGTGTAAAATTAAACCTCGGATGCCATCAATTTCTGTTAACCTCTTTATATTGTTCTGTGTTCATGCCTATGTGATAGATTTTGTCATTTTATTAAATGGTGACATCTCTACAGACACGTGACCTAAAAATCTGTTTGCTCCTTAGCAAAGTATTCTTAATCATTTCCTGATATGTTTTGCCATCAGGACTATAATTTATTCCAACACCCCATTAGTGAACTCCTCATCTCTAAAAACTTGACACTTCTGTTGGAACTACCCTGCCTTTGACTGCCCACCCCAAACCTGCCCATCCCCAAATAATCCAGTTAGAATACTAGTCAAGGTCTAGACACTGGCTCAGGTTGTTTATTATTTATTCAAATTTCTATTAAGAAAAGTCTGGCTTGAAGCTTCTTCTCCCTCTGTGTTTAGTCCCTTCTTCCTATTCAGTGCCACCCTCCAGCCTATTTTAAAGGCTCCCTATTACCCATGATGTCAACAGTTAGTTTTATCTGGGCTGTTTTGAAATTTTATTGCTTAATATACTTTGCTGCCAATAGGCTTTTATGAACTTATTCATCCATTATTATAAGAGATCATAAAAGTTATCACCCAAATTGGGAATAATTGGAAATTATAAGAAATTACAGTTTAACCTCAGGGTCCAGGTTTATCTATAGAAAGTCTTACGTAGACTCATGAAGAAGCCAGTAGAGTCAATACCCCTGGCATGTTTCAAGCCATCTTACCAGGCACTGGCCCAGGTCAGTGTGCTCTTCACGTATTTACTCTGTGTCCAGGGCATAGGGGAACTTCACTTAGCTTCGTAAAAATTATATAGAGTTATTTCTATCCTAAGGGGGTCGCACAGAGTCGGACACGACTGAAGCGACTTAGCAGCAGCAGCAGCAACATGCTCTTTATTCCTTCTTTCCTTCATTAACTTCCTTCCAAATTTTGATTTCTTAAAATGTTTCCTACATCTAATTTTGCCGGGGTCAGCATTCCGTCTTGTCCTCCCCCTAAAAACTTCCCTTTTCCGGATGAATGACATTTTTTGTTTGTTTGTTTTAATGTGGCTTCCCCCACCTTTTCCCAACTATGTTGTGCTGGGTTTTTTTTTTTTTTTTTCCCCCATTCAGGAGACAGTATCACTCCCTTAGTCCCTTATGGCAAGAAAGGTGCCCAAATTCAGCTTTGGTAAACTTTATCTCACTTTGAGCCCTGATCGCAGTGGGTCCCTGGGGAATATTACAAGCTATCATCTAAATATGTATTTACACAATATTTTAAGACATACATTATCTAGTCAGTAGAGCAAAACAGCTCACAGAAAATAAATGAAATAAAGCAAGTTTAGATGATATTCAAAGGCACAGGTTGCATCGTGGTAAATGGTGAGGGAACCTTTGACACAGATGCTATTTATCAAGGGGACGTTATTCAGGGTCTTGACCCCATTGCTGCAGTTGTTTTCCATGACCTTTGGTTTTGCCCTTTGGGTTAGATAGAAAGGACCATTGAGTTCAAATCACTGTGATCTTTATATTTGTGGAGTTTTTTGTAGTTAAAGAAAGAGATAATGATGGAGAGGAAAGAAAGATCGAAAGGAAATTAGAAATTAGGCAAGAAGAAAAGAAGATTAAGAGAAAAGAACATTGATATTTTGAAAATAACCCTCCCCCCCACCCCTACCTTGGCAGCTATTCTGAGCAATAGAGGTACAGACCTCCATGGGAAATTCATGTAGAAATGTGCTCTTTACTTGTAGTGACTGTGATGGGGGATATTTGGATTGTTAGCAAGCCCCCTGAAATCAACCAAAATTATGAGAGAAAACCACAAAAGAAGCACAGACATGAATTCTGTTTGAGAGTTTCATCAGACAGACAATAGCAGCGCCACTGCAACGAAACAAGGACGTTTTAGAGGGAGCTGCTGTCCTGCTGTCGTCCTAGATATTGAAAAGCGTGCAGCATGCAATTCTCCAAGTCATAGTCAAGTTTTTGTTTGCTTCTTCCTGGCTCTTCCCACTTGCTATTATTTTTTTCTGTTCCACATCTGAAACCTCTGGGCCTGGACAAGACCTCTGATGTGAGTACCAGCCCTCCTGCATTTGCTTTCCTCTCTCACCTTTTCTCCTGTATGGCCTGAGCTCTCACTTTCTTTTCTAGACATTTCTCTACCCAAAAAAAAAAAAAAAAAAATTCATTTTAATTGAAGGATAATTGCTTTACAATATTGTGTTGGTTTCTGCCCTATATCAACATGAATCAGCCATAGGTGTACATATGTCTGCTCTCTTTTGAACCTTCTACTTTTTATGTGCACTTTAAGCGGCCTTTCTCTATTTTTCAAAAAAAAAGAAAAAAGAAAGCTCATGTGGTTTAATTTTCATTATTTTTAGGTGTTAAGTTTTAGATTAGCACACTATGTCTTAAACCATCGTATTAGAATGCTGCTTGACTCACTTCCAAATTGAAGACCTTTTAAAAAAATTGAAGCAGTCCAATAATTTTAAATCACTCTACACTGTGCATTGCAATTTAAAATTATTGGAGTGCTTCAAATTTTTATAAGCCCTTGAATTTGGAAGTGATCAAGGTTCTAGGCATACTCAGTGTAGAGCAATTTAAAATTATAAGAGCTGTCAAATTTTTATATAAGCACTTCAGTTAGAAACGGGATTTGGGTTCTGGGCATGTGCAGAGAAGAGCCACTTAAATTATTAAAAGTACTTCAATTTTTTTTCCCCCAAGCACCTGATTTTGGAAGAGTTTTGGTTTGTGCAGCCTGAAGTGACAACTTCCTTTGAGAGAGTCTGTGTAAAGAAACAGTCAGTCTTTCAAATAGGGCCTGCACTGAGGGGATATGAAGGAGGCAACAAGCTTTCTGGGGTGCTCTGGAAGACACCCAGAGAGTCTATTATGCCCAAACATCTCTTCTATGCCTTGGCATCTCATCATGATTACAGTTCTATTATATTTGGGGTAAAGGTATTTCCAGAAGACCTCTGTTACAATGCTAATTTCTTGTATTGATGAGATTAATGAGATTAATGTATCAGTGAAGAGAATGGCTCTGAACCCAAGACTCAAGCATTCTGTTGGTGAGGAGGGGAGATACAGGTCTCCAACAGGAGCCCTGTTCCCTGGGGAGACAGCTATGTGCCTGGGCACACAGCATGCGGCCTCCTGATTGCTAAGGCTGTGACTGAGAATATTCCAGGTGGCCTCAGAGTAGGAAGCAGGCAAGAGCATAACACGCACTTTGTGTGTGTCAAGATTTTACTGAGCATTGATCCCCTCCCCCACTTAAACTAATCATTACAAAACGGTGGATTCTCTGATACTTTTAATGTTCATTTGCATTATGGCAAGCCCAGGACATCAATTTGCTCTTCTCTGAGAAGTGAAATATTATTCATCCAAAGCATTTTAAGGGGAAAATTGAAAGGAAGTTAGAATCAATAGGTTCAGCTTTTAGGTTGATTTTCCTTATTTCATCTTTGGGCTGGGAGTTTCAATGATGTGAAAGCAAAAGGAAGTGGACAAACCTAACAAAATGAAAATAATGTCTCCCTTGCAAAGGTTTATTTATAACAAAGGGGAAGGGAAGATACATGATGTAAAACGTAGACACTTTACAATTGTAATTTGTATTAATTTCTCACCTCAGTGAGACTTGGGTGACTGTTCTAAATATTTACCTTTATCAGAAGCATGACAATCATGTTGCCATGAGTGCCTGCCATTTGGAAAAAGTTTGTGGGTCCTTGAGTTTCTTAAAGAGGGAATGGCTTTAAATCAGGAATCTGGAACATGAGAAAAATGATTCACTCCTCTGAACTTCTTCAGAGGGATGCTGACTCCTTTTGAAAGTTGAAACCCTCATTGTTGTGGGTGGAGTGTGAAGCATTCAGTTCATCCAGTATCTCTGTCTGGTATGAGGTAAAACTTCCCCAAGGGCTCCATGGAGTCATCCTTTCTCTCTGGCACAGAGCCACAGCCTTGGGTCAGCAGATACCCTGACTTCTCACAGAACCCCTGGATCTGAGTCTCCTTTTCCTTGTCTGCCTGTGAAAGGGACTGCATTCTGCCCCTCTCTGGAGTGGGAGGGTGCTGAGCTAGTGTTTGGAAAATGAAAACCACTTAGCTTGCTGAATTGTTTGTACTTCTTTAAAGAAAGAGGAGGGATTAGCTTATGTCTACATCTTTGTCAGCAAACTCATCAAGGGCCTGTGCAGCCTTGATTCGGAGGTCAGCAGGCTCTCCTCTGTCCAGACTGTGGCACAGGCCAGTGTTGGGACTCACCGATCTTTGTCCCTCAGAAGAGGGCAGGAGATACTGTTCAGAGTCAGCAATGCAAGGACAACTTTCCATGTCTTTCAGGCCAGAGGAGTCTGAAGTAAAAGTGTGATTCCAACACATTACTCTAAAAGTTAGCACATTAATAAATATATTAATTAATTAAATCATCTATTTACTGTATATTAGTCATGTGTTATATTACTAAAAGAAAGATAAATGAGAAGTAGTCATTTTCAAAGAATAGCCTTAGCAAGACATGTGCACAAATGGCTAGACTGTAAGATACCATTTTATTATATATCTTGTGTGTGTGTGTGTGTGTGTGTGTGTGTGTGTGTGTGCTCAGTCATGTCTGACTCTGTGACCCTATGGACTGTGGCCCACCAGACTCCTCTGTCCCTGGGATTCTCCAGGCAAGAATATGGAGTAGGTTGCCATTTCCTCCTCCAAGGGGAATCTTCCCAACCCAGGAATCGAACCTGTGTCTCTTGTATCTCCTGCATTGGCAAGCGGATTCTTTACCACTAGGGCCACCTGGGAAGCCCAGTACATTATAAAAGGATAAAATACATAATACAAATTCTATGTTAGTATTACGTTTTATACTGGACTTGACTCATTGTAGTAGGCCCCCATGGAGCACAATGGTTGTACAATTGCTAGATAAGTAAATAATTTTTGTTGTTATTGTTTAGTTATTAAGTCGTCTCCAAGCCTTTGCAACCTCATGGACTGTAGCCTGCCAGGCTCGTCTGCCCATGAGATTTCCCAGGAAAGAATACTGGAGTGGGTTGCCATTCCTTCTCTAGGGGATTTTCCCGACACAGGGATTGAACCCACATCTCCTGCATTGGCAGGCAGATTCTTTGCCATTGAGCTACCTAACACTAATTAAAAGTAAAAGAGATATAAGCCAAATACTTGAGCAGCACTATGAAGATAACCTGAGGGGCTCCTAAAAAATATTGATGTCCAGTGCTTCACTGCCAAGGTTTAGTTAATTATGACAGGAAGTTAACATTTTTTAAAGTGCCTCAGCTTTGAGATGCACCTCCGAGGAGACCTCAGAGGGGAGAGCAATGAACTGTACTTGAGTGGGCAAACAGAGGGTGGTCCAGAGGATGTGCCTGAAGAACCGGTGGGATTTAGACAGGGTTTGATGAGGCTGGACATGAAAATGGCCTTCTCAGAAGAGGGAACACCAAGGCAAGGACAGAGACAGGAAATTGCCTAATATGTGCTGGGAGAGTCAAAGCCTAGGTGGACCCTACCATGTGCTATGTAGTGAGAAAACAGAAGGGGCTGAAATGGTGGGTTGGGGTCAGGATTGTAGAGGTACCAGGACATGTCTCCAAAAATTTTGAATTATTCTTTACATGCTGGGGAACTAGTAGAGGTTTGGAAGCCAAGTGGCATGATCAGCCCTTTATTTTTGGAAAACATGGATGCATTGTGAAGAATGAACTGAAGACAGAAAACTGGAGCGGAGGAAACAGATTTGGAAGCTTTAACTTCTGATAGACTAGGTGAGGAAGGAGGCAGATCTGCATTAGATCAGTATGCACCAGAATGTAGGGAGGAGAGTGGATGTGGGAGACATTTTTGAGCCAGCCTTGAGTAGGTTTGTTGGATAATTGTGTATCGAGGTTGAAGACCAGGGTGCAGTCAGTGGACATCCAGAGGGAACACATAAGGAGCAGCAGGTTCTGAAAGAGACAGTGGTGGAGGCAGGGCTACCATATAGAGAGGGCTAACAGACACTTGTTGATACTGGGTCAGAGCTTAGGGGTAGATCCGGCCTAATCCGCAGAAGTCATAACCCAGAACCCCCCACTCCACCCTCCTCATCACTTAGATCTTTGTTTGGGGCTTCCTTTTACCCATGTCCCTTCAAAGCACACACTTTGCTTAACGGCATGCATCAAATGCCAGTGCTCTATTTTTGATCCCTAGAGCTGCCGTTTTACTCAGGGCTTCCAGAAGAAGGCCATTTGCAGTTCTTACACCTTCCTCAAAATGAAAGTTTTGAATAAAAGCCAGCCATAGAATTAAGTCAGGGCAAAGTGGTGTCAGGGGTGAAATTCAAAAGACGATACGTAATAATTGGTTTTAAAACAGGAGCCAGATGAATCGTAAGGTCAGACTTATGAAAGGGAAAAGCTTTCTCAAGAAGCAGACTTTGAGGCTAAGACTACAAGAGGCTGCTAGAAAACAAAGTTCCTTTCTGGAAAAGAAAATGGCGACCCACTCCAGTATTCTTGCCTAGAGAATCCCCTGGACAGAGGAGCGAGGTGGACTACAGTCCATGGGGTAGCAAAGAGTCGGACAGGACTGAGCCACTTTCACTCACTCAGAAAACAAAGTGGCAACGACAGTGGTGAGGCTCCAAGTGAGACCTGCCTGGAGAACTGCTTGCCATTTTCAATGTGTCTGGAAACACTCAATGAGAAGAGAGAGAACTGTCTTTTCCAACTGTGTATAGCCTCCCCAGAAAGCTGTTTCCACCAGGTGTATGGTCATTGCTTCATGTCCTTCAGAGAACCCAGGGTCAGGGAGAAGGAGGACAGGGCATTAGGAAGTCAGAATGCTAATGTATCTTCTAGAAACCATTGGCCCCTGAGCAAAGAAGGTGCTGGACCCAAGTGTGGGCTCTAGAAGAAGGTGCAGATGTTTAGAACTGAAGGGAAGAGGAGATATTTTCTAACATACCAGTTTCACAGTGCTGGGTCATTCTGACTGAGGCTAGAATGTGTGGTGACTTGCTCAGAATCAGAGGCTGAATTGCAGTGGGGTCAGTGGTAAAGCCACAGGCTCCTGCCTCCAGGCCAAAGCTGGTCCACCTCACTGCTGCCCCAAAGGTAGGTCCCCAACTACTGCCAGTGTGAGGGACTGCAGGGGGCGGAGCTAGAGAAATCCATCCATTCAAACACCTTTTCTGTTCTCTTTTGACCCACTCACCTCACTCCTAGCTTTCTTTGTTTCATTGACCTGAAGAGGACTTTTGGAGTTAGAGTTCAAGAGGCTTACCTGTGATGCTCCTAAAAGAAGCTTATGTATGCTGGAGAGGGTGCAGAGAAAAAGGAACCCTCTTACACTGTTGGTGGGAATGCAAACTAGTATAGTCACTATGGAAAACAGTGTGGAGATTCCTTAAAAAACTGGAAATAGAGCTGCCGTACAACCCAGCAATCCCACTGCTGGGCATACACACTGAGGAAACCAGAATTGAAAGAGACACGTGTACTCCAATGTTCATTGCAGCACTGTTTACAATAGGCAGGATGCGGAAGCAACCTAGATGTCTGTCAACAGATGAATGTATAAGAAAGCTGTGGTATATATACACAATGGAATATTACTCAGCTATTAAAAAGAATGCATTTGAATCAGTTCTAATGAGGTGGGTGAAACTGGAGCCTATTATACAGAGTGAAGTAAGTCCGAAAGAAAAACACCAATACAGTATATTAACACATATATATGGAATTTAGAAAGATGGTAATGATGACCCTATATGCGAGACAGCAAAAGAGACACAGATGTAAAGAACAGACTGTTGGACTGTGTGGGAGAAGGTGAGGGTGGGATGATTTGAGAGAATAGCATTGAAACATATATATTATCATTTGTGAAATAGATCGCCAGTCCAGGTTTGATGCATGAGACAGGGTACTTAGGGCTGGTGCACTGGGATGACCCTGAGGAATGGGATGGGGAGGAAAGTGGGAGGGAGTGTCAGGATGGGGAACACATGTACATCCATGGCTGATTCATGTGAATGTATGGCAAAAACCACCACAATTTTGTAAAGTAACTAGCCTCCAAATAAAATTAAAAAAAAAAAAAAAGAAGCTTATGTACAATTAGTCCAGTTACTGGCTGTCTGTAGCTCATACTACCTAAATTTACCTCATTGGGCCTTTTCTGTTATATTGACAGACTCCTGTTTTGAAAGATTTTTTCTTATGAAAATGTTTGCATAGACAATGTTTATCCCTTCAGGCTGCTGTCGCTCACACGGCTATCTTCTGGTCACCTCCCCTGAAGCATTACATACCATCCAACCTGCTGCCCCTGACCATGGCTGAGGGCTTCAAGGTTGCAGCTGAATCTCAAGTTGCCCCATTTATTCCCTCTTAGAAATTTGCAACTTGAACACAGTGGATTTCTTTAGCTGGATCTGTATGGTCATGGGCAGTCTAGCTTAGTTTCTGGGAGGACAGCTTCCTGGGGCTCATTGGCCAGGGCTCACATGTGGGCTCCATTGCTCCCTAGCCATGCAACCTTGAGTATGCCACCTCACTGCTGCCATTTCCACAGCTGAAAACCAGAGGTGATTTTTATATATATATATATATATATATATATATATATATAATAAATAATGACTAATATACATGAATGAATGAAAAGTAAATTAAATGATAAATATAATAAGGTTGTGGTATTAAGTGAGTTAATACGTATCATGTGCACAGAACAGTGCTAATAGCTATTCACCTACTTGATATTATTGTATGTGTGTGTGCGCGCATGTGTGCAGTCACTCAGTCGTGTCTAAATCCTTGCTATGCTATAGATTGTAGCTCTCCAGGCTCTTCTGTCTATGGAATTTTCCAGGAAAGACTACTGGAATGAGTTGCCATTTCCTACTCCTGGGCGTCTTCCTTACCCAGGGATTGAATCTGTGTCTCTCTTCATTTCTTGTGTTGGCAGGCAGATCCTTTATGATTGTGCCACCTGGCAAGATGCTTGCTATTATTATTATAAATATTAGTAGTAGCAGTAATGTGGGCTTCCCTGGTGGCTCAGATGGTAAAGAATCTGTCTGCAATGTGGGAGACGTGGGTTTGATCGCTGGGTTGGGAAGATCCCCTGAAGGAGTGCATGGCAGCCCACTCTAGTATGCTTGCCTGGAGAATCCCTATGGACAGAGGAGTCTGGCGGGCTACAGTCCATGGGGTCGCACAGAGTTGGACACGACTGAGAGACTAAGCACAGTAGCAGTAATAGTACCACCATCATTATGGTGCAGTTGAGATGGTCTGTGAGAAAAGCCAGCAAAGGAAATGAGGCTTCAGAGAAAGACGGGAATACACAGATATGAAGAGGAAAGCACTGTCAAAACCTCATGTGTTACCTGAGTAAGACAGAAATATACATAAGGAGAGAATAAGAGTTTGGCAGTGATGCCTCTCCAGGCCACTCTGAGGCCCAAATATACTTCCCTCCTTGAGTCCTCAGAACTCCTTATGTAATAAAACTTCCTTGACTTTATTTGAATGAGGGTTTGTTGAACGTGATGGAAGGATACCTGAAGAAGGATAGAGTTAAATCATGCAGGTATGAAAGCCCTGCCTTCCTAAGGCAAGTCAGGCTTGGTTCAGGTGGATCTCTGACTAAGCCCCATTCTGAATGATTCTGTTTACACCACAAGTCCTGATCCCAGGGCAGCTGCCCTGGCCAAAGAGGTGAGTCTATGAGCTGTAAGACATGGCTATAAGGAGCTGATTTCCTCCTGGATAGTGTGTCTTGTTCAATTTTGTGTCCCCATCACCTAGCAGAGGATCTGGCACCCAGAAAGGAGTGTTAATTGTGGAATGCATAAAGGAAGCAGTCTGTGACTAGCTATGTGGCCAGGTGGTAAGGACACAGGAAGTCAGAGAAGAAAGAGAGAGCCCTGGGGCTAGGGTCAGGAGTGTCGACTAGTCTTCTAGTCTCTGGGTGTTAACACACCCCGATGGCAGTGTCTTCGGGAGCAACTTTGCAAATTTGGCCCATTTTTATCGCCGTTCTTCAACCTCCTTCACTCTCCTAGTCATTTGCTATTTCAAAGATGTCCAACAATCAAAATGGGAAAACCAGGACTTGTACATAAATAAATTTACATTAGATTGTATTTGATAGTTAATTCATTAATCGCATTTTGGATTTCTTGGCAGGTCAAGCTTTATTCAAAGCTTTACAGTGCTGAGGGAACTTTTAAGCTTTTGTGGACTGGAGATTCCTTTTGTTCCCCTTTCTTCACACCCTGCTCATGAGGGAGTGCAGAGGTGCAGAATGTCTTGACCTAGACATTAGCCTTCAGTCTCCCTAGACTTTTCAAAGCGGTGATATTTAAAATATTTAACCACCAGTACAACACTGGTCCCAACAACGGGGACAAATGCTCCCCTTCAGAAAGGAGCTGGTGATAAGCTGTCCCGTGAGTTCTCACTGAATGCTGATCTTGCTGTCTCTGATTTGGTTTCCAAGAATTTGGAAGGAATTTCCTTTCTTTTAGAAACCCATAGATTCCAGGCTAAACTATTTGAACCCTGCAAGTGCACCTCATGTACTGGGAGGTGAAGACCAGCCTCATGCAAGGGTCCCTGTGGCAAAGCCCCTTCCCATATTTGAAGATAATCCTATGGTTCCTTTGCATCTCTCTCGGTCAGGAAAATGGAGGCAGTTTTCAACAGTTGCATTCATTTCATTACTTAGGAAATACATGTAGCCTAAGAGGAAAGGAAAAAAAAAAAAATAGAGCAGAGATTTCTGTAACACGGATCCTGGCCCCAGGCCATCTGAGTCTCTCTCCAGCCCCCTCTATAGAGTGCTCAGGGCAGACACCCTGACACAGATGTGTGGAAACAGCCAGTGACTTGGGGGAAGGAAGCGGCCCTTTCAGAGCCCATTTCTCGCATGAAGAATGAGAGTAGCCTGATGCCTGTCCCTACCTCTGGTGATACGCTTCACAGAGAGACGCACGCAGTTGCCAGCCGGCTCCTTTTCCCCTTTAACAGAAACTTCCCTCCTTGATGATTTCACTTCAGACACTGCTTTCCTTAAACCTTTCCTTGACTCGAATCATGCTAATGTTGACAGTTCTTCCCCACCCCCACCCCCTTTGTTACATCCTGCAACCCAGAGAGAATGTGAGGTGAGCTTGTCGGAGGAGATGAAAGATGGCAAGAAATGGGTGTTTGGGGACCAGTTCTTTGGTGACATCGACTCTGCAATCCTCTTTTCACTCTCAGCACCTCACTCCCTCTCTCGCCTTTCCCTCTCCCTCGCTCCCCCTGCCTGCGCTCCCTCCTTCTCTGGAAATGGTGTATGCCTCCAGTAATTTACATAATACTCTTCTGACACCTTTACTTTAGTCATCAATCACGGTACCTTCTCTCAGTCTATCTTTTGTCTGAGCATGTCTCTTCTTTATCAGGCCATGCACAAAAGATTAATTTCACAGTTTTTCTCCCTTCTTTCTTTCCTTGCAAGATACAAAGCTCATGAAATGACAGAAGCAAGATAATGAAAACAACAATGCAAGCAATTTTTTTTTGTTCTTGCAGGTTGGATCTCAAGATACTTTTTCTAACCTCATTGTGTGCCATCTGTCTTAGAAAAGATCTGCTCTGTATTTTTTTAATACCTTTCTGATGCTGCTCAGTAGACTACCTGGCGAGGGTGGGGGAACGGGGTGGGGGTTGGAAATTACATATTTAAATCAGGTCAGAGGCTTTGGTTTTTAAAATCTTTGGAACAATTAAAGCAAGGGGCTCATCTCTAATGGAGGCATGGACTACTGCACAGTGCCCACACCCCAATTAATATTAATGAGATCTTATGCATAGCCAATTTATGACATTTGATTGACTCACCCAACCACCCTTCAACCTGTCTTATAAAGTGAAATATATGGCAAAGAGGATCTTATTTGCATATGCATATGTTCTTAATATTAATTAGGCTAATGGATCTAAGAACTTAGAGATAATTTGGGAACTGGTAAAGTGGGAAAAATCTACTACCCACAAAACAGAAAAGTCTTCATGTCCTGTCTCTGCACTTGAACAAAAGAAGTTGAACTGGAAGATAAAATAACTCATACCAATTTCCTCTTTTCTTGTTTCCACAGGATTCATAGTTTTAAAAATAAAAATATTTACCACAAACATTACTGTTATATATATTATTATTATTTCCATTTAAATTGTGAAAGACTGAATGAATTATGAAATAACATAAAAATAAAAGCCTCACTCAATTGTATGCTGGTAGCTGTAAGGTTACATCTTTCCTGTCCTCTCCAGAGGTGCTGTGGCTTCAGGCACATGCAGTGTCTCGCAGGGATGCATGTCAGATACAGGATGAGGGGTTATGTCAGGAGGCAGTGTTCCCAAGGCCATCTGCTCTAGCAGGGTCACTAATGGAACTTATTCCTGTGGTAGAGTGGCTAGAAACAACTCCTTTGATGTAGCCTAATGAAGCCTAGAGAGTCAGACTTCATGGGTCTTGCTATTGGGATTGGGGGCAACACATATGCTGATTTTCTCTTTCAAACCATGCTTTAATGGTCTTTGACTCCAATAATATAAGAAAAAACATTTCTATATCAGGTCACCCTCTGTATGCTACAGGATGGTAAAACTAGGTAACTAGCAGGCTTTGGACAGCAGAATAGTCATATGAGCTTGCTTCATGGTACCATAAGTAATAGTCATTGTAAATAATAATAGTGACTGTCACTTGAGTGCATATTCTATACTAGAAATGACGTAAAGCACATTCCATATTGTCTTATGCTGGTCATATTAGATATGGATTTTAATTCTTATTCCAGTAATCCCTACTCCCGCAAATTGAACCCCAGAGAGATTATGGGACATGCCCAAGGTCATGCAGCTGGGAATGGTGAGGCCAGGATTCACACCTGAGGGGATAGTAACTCTGAAGTGTAATTTCTTGCTTTTAGTCTTTCATGGTCAGGATCACTCAAGGGTATTGTAGATTGGAAGTGACTCAGTCTTCTGTCAGGAAGACAGCAACAGGCACTGCAGGAAGGATAGACAATGGCTTGGCTAACTCCATGTTGTGAATAATTTCCTTCAACAGTAGAAATGATTGTCAATTGCTACACAGATGAAAGAAAATGAGATATGTATAGATATATGATTAATTGGCAGGTCAGTAAAGTGCTTTGGAACATAATATATTTATTTGTATTTAACATTTGTAGAATGGGCTTCCCTTGTAGCTCAGCTTATAAAGAATTCACCTGCAATGAGGGAGACCTGGGTTTGACCCCTGGGTTGAGAAGATCCCCTGGAGGAGGGAAAGGCTACCCACTCCAGTATTCTGGCCTGGAGAATTCCAAGGACTGTATAGTCCATGGGTTCGCAAAGAGTCGGACACAACTCAGTGACTTTCACTTTTGATAAGTGAAAACCCTTTATGGAATAAAGTCTTACTGAGAAGAATCTTCTAGGGTTTGCTAGAATGGTCACATGCACAGAAAGAAGAGTGGGATGAATAGATGGAGACTGGACTGAGTGAGGTCTGTGCTGGGGGGGATCCAAGGTGGTAACTTTAGAAACCAGCAAGGAATGGAGGCTTCCTGTAGAGTCTTTCCTCAACTCCCCATCCGCTCTCTGAAAGCTGATGGCTGGGCACAGCTGATGTTGAAACTCTGCTGGGGATTTTGCCTTCTAATAGAATTTCTTTTTTTTTTCAGTTTTTTAAAAATTATATTTACTTATTTTTAATTGATTGATGATTGCTTTACAATATTGGTTTGATTTCTGTCATACATCAACATGAATTAGCATTGGCCCCCTCCCTCTTGAACCTCCCTTTCACCTCCCATTCTTTCCCACCATTCTAATTTGTTACAGAGCCCCAGTTTGGGTTCCCAGAGTCATACACCAAATTTCCCTTGGCTATCTATTTTGCGTATGTTAGTATATATGCGTCCATGCTACTCTCTCCATTCATCTCACTCTCTCATTCCTCACCTGTGCCCTTATCCATAAGTTTGTTCTCTATGTTTGTGTCTCCATTTCTGGTAGAATTTCTAGTGAGTTTTATGAATTTTCACACCCCTCACCTTGCTTTTTAGTCCAAATGTATGTGTGTGTGTCACATATGAGGGTTTCCCCAGTGGCTCAGTGGTAAAGAATCAGCCTGTACTGCAGGAGATGTGGGTTCAATCCCTGGTCAGGAAGATCCCCTGGAGGAGGGCATAGCAACACACTCCAGTATTCTTGCCTGGAGAATCCCATAGACTGAGGCATATTACTTAACCTCCCTGCATCTCAGCTTTTCCTTCTGCAAAAGAGGTATAATAAGAGCACCACTCTCATGTTGGATGGTTGGGAAACATAAACAGATGTACAGTGCTAGAACATAGTGAGTGTTCCATACATGTTAGCTTTCATTATTATACTTGCCAGTTTCTCCACCCAGTTGGTACACTAAACTGCCTACCTTTTTCACTAAGCTTCCTTAGAATTCACCCAAGAACATCTTTTCAATACCAGTGGTAACTAAAGTTACCATTGCTGACCTTACTAGTTGAAGGGCATGAGCAGGACAAATGGGACAGTTGCCCTCAGAGCTTGTGGTCCAGCTGAACAGAAAGATATTTAACAACTGAATACAGTGGATTATGATGAATGTTCAGTATGAGGGTTTATATGAGTCATGGGAGAGGCCAGGGCAGGAAATACTTGAGTTTAGATATCAGGGGAGGTCCCTGAGCTAGTGTCTGTAGGACAGGTCACAGAGAGCCACCGGAGGAAGTCAGGGAGCAGTGGTATGGGGAAGCTGGAAAAGCAGCCTAAGAGAACTTGCACAAGTGGGAAGGGGAAGATGTGGGGTCTAGGGGTTAAAGAAAGCCAGAATGGCTGGACCTTAAGAACTGCAGGGAAGAAAATAGTGGAGAGAAGGTGAGAGGGGTTGGCAGAACTCAGCCACATAAAGTGTGGTCAGCCATTCAGGGAAGTGGGCTTTATTCCAAGTCATGGGAAACCACTGGCAGAATTAAAGCAGGACAGTGACATGTGGTGAGATGTCCATTTTGCCAAGATTACTGGACTGGAAGGGGAGAGGCAGAGGGAGAAGGGTGCACTTGGCTGGTGAGGAGCCAGCAATTGTGACTTAGGAGAGGGACAGGGGAAAGAGCTCCAGGGTGAATTATCCTCTAGTGCCCATGAGCCAAACAGTGGTCTCTTCAACAATTGCTAGGGTCCAAGAAGGGCAGGTCATGTGCTCCAGTGTCATAGGAAGCTTCCTAAAACTGGAAGGCCACCTGCGAGTTCCAGGAGCCAGTTCCAAGAGCGTTTTTGTTTTCACATCGACTCTGTAGTGCTAGTTCCTCCTCCACCTGCCAAAAGGAGACATGTCAAGAGCACTTAGAGAGAAAACACTCTAGCAGTTTCTCTCCCTTCACCTCCTGTGTCTCTGCCTCCCTGGGAGTGAGAAGGCTGAGCTGTGAAACCTTTGCACGTGAAGAAAGCCTGCACGAAAAATGCCAACCCCTTTTCTTTTCAACTGTGCCATCCTCAGGGCTAGACTCACAGAGGGTGCTCACGTGCTGCACATCGACTTGCATTGATCACCATTTTCTCTTCTCCTGAAGAGGGGCCGGGGTCTGGGGACATGATGCTTCTGTGATTGCCAAATTCTCCCTCTCCATCTGCTCAGCATCTATCAAGGTAATGGTGGTGGGGCTTCTGTGGAGAAGAGGGCATTTTGAAGGGAAGCTGTGGCTGACTAGCTCAAGAAGCTGGGCTGTGGCCAGAGGGGCAAAATGTGAAGTCTGATCCCAGGCCTGTCATTCAGCTCAACTGCCTGTCAGGGCCCTTGGGTTCCCAAACCTACAGGCTGCCATTTGGACCAACATTTGGGGAGCAGGATGCTTCTGGAATCCATTTTGGATTTGGCAGCCAGAACAAAGAACTCAGTTTGGAATGGAGCAAAGAGGTGTAAATGCAGCCCAGAGCCATGGGGCGGGGTGGGGGGCGATCTGGTGTCTCATTGCTGACCCTTTTGCAGCAAGGGTGAGGTGTTTGGTAAGAGGGTGTGTGTAAGGAGACCATGTAAACTCCCACAGCAAGCCCAAAGAGGGTGAGCCAGATTGCAAATGAGGTCTCTCAGGCATCTGCCTCCCAGAGATGAGTAAACTCAATCTTTGCTCATCTGCAGGTCAAAAGGGTTTTCTGTTCTGCACTGTACTGCGAGGGCACGTGGGAGGTGACAGGGGCATCTTGCTTGTCCACAGGAGTCAGCACAATTTCCTTAGCCCCTGCTAATAGAATGTGCAACTTTGGCTAAAGCAAGCTTGGCTACCAGTGGTCCGCATAACCTACATCCTAAAGAATGTGGGCCTTTGCCGGCAAATCTCTGCATACTAACTTCCCAGCCCCCAGCCCCCAGCCCATATGCATACTTGCACACACACCCCAGTGAGCCCTGTTCTGCTTGAAAAAACTCTAAAATATTCTCTGTCCTTCATATATGGGGGGGAAACCCTTTAGGCATTAGATACTGCAGTAATTACTATATAATGGAGTAAATACTATACTATAATAATTAACTTGTAAACCTTGAAATAACATTTACTGTAATTTAGACCAAATATGAACTGTGAGTAATGAAGCTCGATCCAACATGAAATCATTTGCAGGGCACTTTAAACATATGCCTGGGAAAGAGAAAGCAGTTCCTGTCATTACCAAAATAGGCCGAGGCGAGGGCCTTACACTGGAAGTGTATGCAGCTGCCATTATTTTGAGACATCTTGTTGGCTTTCTTTTTTTCCTTTTTAATAAATTGCATCTTTTCCCCTAAATTGTTCTTTCAAGCTATCAGAAGAAGCCTAGAGTTTTTTGGGTTTTTTTGGAATTTTGTTTTTACCCAAATGATTGTTAATGCTCTCTGCAAAGCTAACATTTAAAGCAAGAGTCTTGGAGTTGGGTCAGAGGGCAAGAAGGTTCTTGGGGTACCTACATTAGCAGTAAACTGCAGATGCTTCCAGAAAGTGGATCTGTGATACAAAGCTGTTGCCGTCACCATGGGGCCTGGGACACGCAGAAAGTAATACGTCTTTTGATTATTCAACATATCCTGCATGTGCTTTCAAGTCTCTTCCACAGGCTTCTTCAACCTTTGAGGAGCTCCAGGCGGGGGAAGGGTGCAGAGGGGAGATTTGTCTCCCTGATAACCCCACCTCCCTTATACATTAAAGGCAAGGAAGGCACTGGTATCTGATTGAACCAAATGAAATGGCTGTTTTTCTAGGTCAAGAACAAGGCAGTGTCATCAATACCATATGGGTCAGCCAGATACAAGGTGTAGGAACGTGCCTTCCGAGCTCAAGCCTGTCTCAGAGATTCAGTTAAAAGGTGCCTCTGCTGGTCTCCTATTGCTGTGTTCCCAAACTTCCCTTCTCAGAGGCACACTTTTGAAAAACATCATCTCTTCTTACCTTTCCAACTCTTTCTCTGGTCTGCAAACCTTTCACTCTAACCAGACAGAACCATTTTTTTGTTTTTTAATCCAGAATTTCCAACTCTGATACTTCGTGTTTTCAGCTCCACTCCCCCAGAATGCCCTTTTGGTTGATTTATATCATGCCCATCATCTCAAAGATAAGTTCAACTCTACCTTTTCTCTCATGCCTTTCTTGAACCAAGGATATTTAAGCTGGGAATAATAATTGCCGGCCTTCGTGGAGCACTTACTATGTGTTGCTGAACATTGGTCAGGGGCATAGTATGGATTATTTTATCTGATCTTCACAAAACACAGATGAGGCCAGTACTATTCTCACCCTGTTTTAGAAATGAGGAAACTGACACATACACTTAGGTTTAGTAATGTGCCCAGGGTCACAGGACTAGCTTGCCAAAGGATTTCTTTTTGGTGATCATGGCCTGGAGCTGACAACCATATCCTTGCAAAGGACAGTCCAGTGTAAGAGCCATCTCCTGAATCTTCAAGGATTGCATGGAGAAAAGGAATGAAATACTTGCATGTTTTAAAAAGAGACCCAGAACCATTGCAAGGTGTCAGTCTATCACAATATCCAAATCATTCCAGGTCTTTGGAAAATCAAAATGGAATAGGCTGCCACTTTATAATAAGTGAGATACCTGTCACTGGAGATATTCAAGTGGAGGCGATGGATATGGGATTCCCGTACAGATGGTCTCTTAGGCAGAACAGCTTGGTAGCTAAGAACATGGTCTCTGGGATAAACTGGATGGCTTCAAAATCCCAACTCTGTTTGCACCTTGCACTTTTTTTTCCCAACACACACCCCCTCACACACACCCACCCTCCCACCCCACACACACATAACTACTTTTAGTTTCTGAATCTGAGCCTACTACTTACACTTCTCAAACCTTAATAAAAATATGAATCCCTTTGATCTGGGGATTTTGTTAAAATGCAGGTTCTGATTCAGTAGGTGTGGGTAGGACCCGTGGCTTCTGGGTGATGCTGAGATGCTCTGGTACGGGCCACCCTGAGTGATGAGGCCTCACGTGGCATGCCCATCCTCTACCTTCAGAAAACTGATTACTTGGATATACTCTCCAACCTAAGACAGCTAAGTTTTGATGATAAAAAAATCCTTCAAGGGCCCACTTGGCAGCAGGGCCCACCCATGTCACTCCTTGCCTTCACACCAACTAATACATTGTTAAAAATTCTGTGTGATTTCCTTCTTTTCCTCTTTTATGAAAATTGCTCTGACATCTCTCATAGCGTTTGCCAGCAGAGATTTTAATTGGGACATGGATAAGGTTTTGAGCAAATGGCAAACAGTGGGAATTTAGATCAGTTAAGCCAGCGGTTTCAATGATGGATGTCTCTGCAGAGATAAATTATTTTAGGGGAGAATATGCATTCAAATCTGCCAAATGATTCCAATACATTTTCATCAGTTTTTAGTTTCAAACACCACCACACTGATGTATGGGTTCTTTTTTTTTTTAATTCTTCTGTATTTAGAGCAAGTGACCACTGAACTCTCACCTCTCAAGAGACTTGAAAGTGTTAATGCTTTTCCTTCTGTCTATTGTAAGTTGCTGGCATCACAGATGGGTTTTTGCTTGATGCTATATCCCAGAGACTTCTGTGTGCATCCTGATATTAACACAATGGATTGAAATCATATTTATTGTTTTCTTTTTCAGAGAAGGATCAGAGATGGGGAAGTTGAATGCTTTTAAGCAGTTTTTCAAGAAACAAAAGGCTACATTTTTGAAATGCCAGCTATTACCATTCCGCAGTTCAGACTCGAGGAAGACTCGTTAGTACTTGCTCTGGTCCCTCCCTCTCTGGAAACAGTGCAGGAATTATACTCTGAGATGTGATCGTTGAAACAGACTCAAAGTCAATGTGCATAATTACTTACCACAACAGTGGTTAATGTGCCCTGAAATATTCCCAGCTCCCCTCGGCCTGGGGCTTGATGGCTGATACTCAGAGTTTCTTGATAAATGTCTTCGATGCTTTGCTTACACCATTTCCCCTGGATCACCATGCATGAGCTTTCCCTCTCCATGTAGATGTTGGACGGGATAGAGGAAGGAAAGCCTCAGAAGGCTGTCATATTACAGCTGTGATAGGGTTTAAATGTCGTCCTAGAATGTTAGTGCTAAAAAGGACTATCTATAGTAACCATCTCCCTGGGGTTTAACCCATTCGTTTTATAAATGAGGCTCAGAGAGGTAGAATCAAATGACTCCACCAGGATCATACAGCTAAGTCAAAATGCGAGCCCGGTTCCCCTAGATGGAAATCCCATGCCATCTCTGCATCCAAGTGGACTGCTTCTCTTGTATGTCCCTGCTGCAGTGGGAAGGGCAAATTTCTTGTTCAGAGTCACCGGAAGGCCTGATTCTCCTGGCATGGCTCCAGGACATGCCCAACTGCTTCTCTAGTCCTCTGCTCCAGGGAGGGGGAGGTATTTTCCACATCTGCCCCTCCTTTTTTGGCAGTATTTCCCTCCTTTGTCTCGAAACTCTGAGCTCTGATGCTACTGAGAGTGCTCTGAGGCTTTCCAGGGGGCCTGTGACCACCAAGAGCTGCCCTCGTTACTCTGAGTTCCATGTTCTACCCTTTGGTTGAGTTTTACTTCTTCTGTGTCAGTACTTCTTCCTCCATCCCTTTCCCTTGGGTTGTACTCTGTTGTGACACTGGAGACAGTGGACGATGGGTTGTCACCTGCTCAAGACATGCACTTTCCCTTAAGCTGCATCTCCAGCAATGACCCAGTGGAGTGACCACTGTCCTGGCAGTGGAGGGGGGGTTGCACTGTGGACAGAGGGGGCAGGGAGGAGAATTGTTCGTAAAACACCCAGACATTCTCCTCTGTGTGCTGCTAACCACAGCTCTGCAGTGCTATCCAAGGAGTATCAGCCTTCTTGAATGTGCCAGGCACCGTGAGGATCCCAGTGGTTCCTGTCACTGTGACGTGCACAGAGCAGCAGGGCAGCATGAAGAGATCCTAAATCACAGTCCAGCAGAATGCTGTTGGGTCCTCTGAGGGGTCAGAGTGAGCTTTGTATGAGAGGTGGTGTTCGGATTAAGCCTTAAATGACAGTGAGGATCCTGTTGGCCTATCTACAAGGAGGAGGGGGGGTGGGTGGGCGGTGATGCTGAGGAAGGCTTGGGGCGAGTACAAAGGGATAGGTACTGCAGTGTTGAGATAGTACGGACAGAGCCAAGAGGCAGGAAGACACAAAACTGCTCAGTGGGACAGAATGATGCCCAATAGTCCTGGCCCAAAGTGGCCCTTGCCAGAATATGGACACAATGTGCTGCGAAACAGGCCTTAGTGGAGGAGTCTAAATGGAGGAGATCCAGGGTGGAGGATCTGGAGACATAGCCCTTTATACCTTACCTCCCACAGACCTCATCCTTCCATTCTAACCCCAGCTGCTCTTGGCCTCTGCTCTGACTTCGTGCTTTCATTCTCTCCTCTCCAGAGGCCCCTCTTTTGCATCTGGCCAGGAGTCTCTATCTTTCCTTCTGTCTCCTTGGCCTTGACTTTTCCTTTAAGAATCCAAGTCCTCCCTCTTCCTCTATGAAATCTCCAAACCATTTCTAATGGGTAGAAGACTCTCATGCCACCAACTCAAGTCTACAAAAATGGTCCATTCCAGAATTTTCTTTAAATGCAGTAAAATCTGACTCTAAACCCCTGTCTGCCCAGTACAATGGTACCTTCAATCTCAGTGGTTACTCCTTCTCTTTCCTGGGGAGTTATAAGTTGCCCTGTAGCTGGAGAATGGAAGAGGGGTCTCTGGTTTTCAATCCACCATGCTATTTCAGATTCATTCTCCCTTAAGACCCATGTCCTCCTGGAAGGTGGGTGACGCTGTCACTCTCAGGCTTTACAGAGCCTGCAGGACCTAGTCTGGAGATCCCACTGCCCAGGGTCCAGCCTTCCTGGGGAGACCACACAGATGTTCTTCTCTGAGGTCTTACACTACCAAGAGTGGGGCATGGGTCCCTGCCTTCCCGAGACTGGCTAGCATCCTCCTTGTCCCAGTCTTGGAACCATGTGTCCTCTCTCTAGCTCCCCCAGAACTTCTTGCTTCTGGGCCCCAGGAGTTGGCTGTCACCTCTTATCTATAAATTAAGGCTTTCGTGGATGACAGCAAGAGGGGACCTTCAGAATCTTCAGATCCATCCTGCTGCACAAATCTCTCAGAGCCAAGGGGACACCAAGGGCTTGGCTCCCTTCTCAGGTGAGGTTGAAGTATTCTAGAAGAAGGAGAGTACACAGAGAATGAAACTCAAGCTCAGGTTCATATGTCAGTACATTGTCTGAATCACAATCCCACCTGTACTTTGAATTCTAGATTTAGACTCATTACCTGCCTAGACTAACTCTCTCTGCCCTACTTTCCTTATCTATAAAATGACAATAACATTAATTCCTTCCTCAGGTTGTTTAAGAATTAAGTTGCTTAATACTTGTAAGTTGGGGCTTTCTTGGTGGCTCAGACAGTAAAGAATCTGCCTCCAATGTGGGAGACCCAGGCTCATTCCCTGGGTCAGGAAGATCATCTGGAGAAGGGAATGGCTACCCATTCCAGTATTCTAACTTGGAGAATTCCATGGACAGAGGAGCCTGGGAGGCTATAGTCCATGGTGTTGCAAAGAGTCAGACAGGACTGAGTGACTAACACTTTCATACTTTCTGGTAAGTTACATAGAACAGTATCTGGATCATAGTTAAGTTCTTAAAAACTGTGAGCTGCTTCGTAATTTATCATCCATTTGACCATTAACATGCTGTAGAGGACTGATAATGATTTTATTCTGAGTTTAGTGGTAAGCACACCCACATAATTAAAACCCCTTGCCCACTGCAGTGATCACTACATTCTTGCTGATTCTGACTTGACAGAAGGAGCAAGGTTTGTCCCACGGATCCCAGAGGAGAGCCTGCGCCCTGAATAACTATTCCAACTATTGCTCACCATATGTCCACAACCAAAAAAAAAATAATTTTGGAGGGCAGGAAATGAGCACACATGTGCACGTCTGCAGAGAGTCGCCTGCTGAAATCGACACATAAGACATATTTACCACTGAGGCAAATGCCTTCATGTGTTTGTAAGTGGCTATTTCTGAACACCCAAAAGGGAAGAAGAGAGAAGCCAAATTCAAATGTGTTTGTTATTTTGGAGCAAGGTTATGTGGAAGGATATCTTCCCTCATGCTCGGAACACTTTAAGGGGGAGAAATGAAGTATTTAAAGGTATTTTAATGATCATGAAAGGCAGTGGTGTAATAAGGCAGGAAACTACGGTTCTCTTTTTAGTCCCAGAAGGAAAATAACAAGTCTGTAGCTTAGCCTTCCCTCAAGAGTCATAAACTGGACTGCAAAGAGGCAGCCCCTTGAGATAGCCTCCCTAGATGCCTGCAGTCCCTTAACTGTGGGTCTATCTGCTTAGATTTTCAATGTACTTATTAATTCATGATCACCATACTCTTCTAAGGTTGCAGCAATTTGCACAAGGTTCTGGGAGAAGCTGTTTCCCCTCTGGCATGCAGGGTTGGGGACCTTCTTGAACAAGCCAGCCTATTTAGTTCCATGTTTCCTGAAGGCTTCCCAGCTCTTCTTGGCTGGGTCCCCTGCATTCCAACTCTGTCTTCTGTTCTTACCTATTCAGTCATGGAAGCCCCCCATACTAGCCCCCACTTCTGCCACCAGCATCACCTGAGTCTCATTATTTGAAGTAACTGCATTCTATAAAGTCACCAAAATACTGAATTAGCGAATACGGGACCATTGCTCCTAGTGGAAATTTGGGGTTAGGTTCCTTTGAGCCTCTGGTCCTAACATTTTTGTTATTTGAAAAGACCCTGATGCTGGGAAAGATTGAAGGCAGGAGGAGAAGGGGACAACAGAAGATGAGATGGTTGGATGGTATCACCGACTCAATGGACATGAGTTTGAGTAATCCCTGGGAGTTGGTGATGGACAGGGAAGCCTGGTGTGCTATAGTCCATGGGGTCGCAAAGAGTCGGACATGACTGAGTGACTGAATTGAACTGAATCAACCCATAATCTTGTCATGTGTGTTTCTGTTTAAAGATGCTTTCCTAGCAGCCTACTGAGGACTCGAGTTACTCAGTGATGCAGGGCTCGATGGAAGATACATCTCAGGACATCAGGCCCTGGGGCACTCTCACCTCCACTTTTATCTTCTCAGCTTGTGGACCACTGTGAGCCCAGATGCTTTCCTGCCTCGGATGCTGGATGTTACAGATTGTACTTCTACTGAACACATTTCCTCACATCCCATCCTGGGTTACAGCTTCATTTTGATTAGGCAATCTGACCCTCAAATCTGGACTTTGCCTTTGCTAGAACCATCCAAGTCACTGTCTCTTCTGGCCTGAAGCCGGCTACAGTGAGCCCCATCTATCATATTGCCCTATGTCCTTCCTTTGACGTCTCCTGCTTGAGAATGGAATTTTTTTTTTTAAGTGCTAAGTTTGTATTTTTCATCTCCTGAGTCTCTTTCATCTCCAGAAGCACTTGGCTCTCTTCATTAAGTAGAAACATGCATTGGAACTATAGTGAAGCCCTCAAGCCAGCACGTTAAGGACATGTGTTATAGACATCATGTGGAGGTCATCAACAGGGCAGTGAGCCTGGATAGCATCAGCCTTTATTCATGACAGCTCCTCCAATGGCCATTCCACGGAAAGCATGGGCAAGAGAAAGAATGTCCAAACAGTACAATTCCAAATAAAATGACATAATCATGGAAAGCCCCACCAGGCTTGTAGGAGACAAGGAATGTCAAAGAAGCCAGGACTGAAATATAATTGGGAGAACATTTGGCAGATGACCAGAAGGATATAAATATGATTATGTTCAAACAACTATCACCTTTCATGGCAGCAGTTGTCTCCAGTTCTTAGAAATTATCACATCATACTCACTGGTGGTTTCTCCAGGAGAAACCACACTGCTTTTTTGAGTGAGTTCTTCCACCATTGTCTTGAGTTTAATCCCACTCGTGTTTGAGTTGCTTCATCTCCAGCTGGCTCTTTCTCTGTTTCCATTTACTGCAGCCACATCATCTTACATTTTTGTCCCTTCCTCCTCCATTTCACTATATCCTCCTCCTTTATCCCCTCTTGCACATAGGGAAATATACATGTTTTGGATTAAAACCCAAAGCTGATTATGCTCCAAATGTGTGTGAGAGAAACTGCCCAGAAAAGGCCTTGGGTAATGCTTTCCTAGGGGCCACATTTGTGAAAGCACATGGCCGTTCTTGAGCTTGAGAGGAAATGCTAACTGGGAAAGTTTTGCTGTAACTCAGGAAGAAATAGTCTGTGTAAGGATGAGACCACCCTCACAGGGCAGTCTGAAGAATATCTGAATTGATATCCTTAGAGAAGGAATTTGAAGGGCTGAATTTCTGCCCATCATTGGACAGAAAGAGAGATGGGAGAGCAGGGGCAGCTAGTGATTTCTGAGACTCACAAAGAGTGGCAGAGTTAGGGGTCTCTTGTCTCAAAACCAGGCCTGACCAAGCACAGCTTAACCAGAGTGTGTGACTGACCACCTTCTGGTCTGGATGGAACCACCTTTGCTCTTTCCAACCCCAGACAACTAACCCTACTCTGGCCAGAGGCTCTCACTTGTCCACTCTTTTGATGACTCCTTGGCCCCATCATTCTGTGACCACAAATCACAGAATTCCTAGTATCAGGTACTAGTATCAGGGTACCTAGATAGATGCAGAAATCAAATTCTGACTCAAGTAAACGGAGCCTTAGCAGATGCAGTACCTTCTGGGAAATCAGCTTGTGGAGGGGTTAATGCAGCTGGATTAGAGATCCCGCCTCTTTTTAAGGCACCTGCGTGCATGTGTGCTCTGTCGCCTAGTCATATCTGACTCTTTGCAACCCTATGGACTGTAGCCCACCAGGGCTGTCCATGGGATTTCTCAGGCAAACATTTCAAGTGGGTTGCCATTTCCTTCTCCAGGGAATCTTCCCAACCCAGGGATGGATGCAAATCATCCATTCCATTCACCACTGCAGGTGGACTCTTTACCACTGAGCCACTGGGGAAGCCCCTCTCTTTTAAAGGTTGTTGCTGTTTAGTTGCTAAGTCGTGTCTGACTCTGCAACTCCATGGACTACCAGGCTCTTCTATCCATAGGATTTCCCAGGCAAGAATACTGGAGTAGGTTGCCATTTCCTTCTCCAAAGGATCTTCCCAATTCTGGGACTGAACCTGCATCTCCTGCATTAGCAGGCAGATTCTTTACCACTAAACCACCAGGGAAGCCCAGTATGTGGTCTACTATCTTTTACCTGGGCAGGGGCCAGGCCTCTCTCTCTCTCTCCTGTCCTGCTATTGATATTTTAGAGTTTCTGTCCACAGGGAATGACCCCTAATTGCTCACCCAGCAGGGGCTCATTTTCCTCCTGCCTCAATCCCAAAGCAAATGTGTTCTCTTTTTAGCCACAGGACAGAAAGAGATTGTCCAGAGCATGGGAGAGTGCTACACACTTTGCTATCCAAAAAGACATGCTGGTCAAGTTCAGAATTAGAGATTCAGATGAGGCGAGGGCCGGAGGAGTCAGGTCATAAGCCTTACAATTTATAGATGAAGACTCGGAAAGGAGAATTGCTTTGGGTCTCATACACTACTCGTTAATAGAAGGGATATGAAAATAGGCATATTCAGTTCAGTTCAGTTCAGTCGCTCAGTCGTGTCTGACTCTTTGTGACCCCATGAATCGCAGCACGCCAGGCCTCCCTGTCCATCACCATCTCCCGGAGTTCACTCAGACTCAACGTCCATCGAGTCGGTGATGCCATCCAGCCATCTCATCCTCTGTCGTCCCCTTCTCCTCCTGCCCCCAATCCCTCCCAGCATTAGAGACTTTTCCAATGAGTCAACTCTTTGCATGAGGTGGTCAAAGTACTAGAGTTTCAGCTTCAGCATCATTCCTTCCAAAGAAATCCCAGGGCTGATCTCCTTCAGAATGAACTGGTTGGATCTCCTTGCAGTCCAAGGGACTCTCGAGTCTTCTTCAACACCACAGTTCAAAAGCATCAATTCTTTGGCACTCAGCCTTCTTCACAGTCCAACTCTCACATCCATACATGACTACTGGAAAAATCATAGCCTTGACTAAATGGACCTTTGTTGGCAAAGTAATGTCTCTGCTTTTGAATATGCTATCTAGGTTGGTCATAACTTTCCTTCCAAGGAGTAAGCGTCTTTTAATTTCATGGCTGCAGTCACCATCTGCAGTGATTTTGGAGCCCAAAAAATAAAGTCAGCCACTGTTTCCCCATCTATTTCCCATGAAGTGATGGGACCAGATGCCATGATCTTAGTTTTCTGAATGTTGAGCTTTAAGCCAAATTTTTCACTCTCCTCTTTCATTTTCATCAACAGGCTTTTTAGTTCCTCTTCACTTTCGGCCATAAGGGTGGTGTCATCTGCATATCTGAGGTTATTGATATTTCTCCTGACAATCTTGATTCCAGCCTGTACTTCTTCCAGCCCAGCATTTCTCATGATGTACTCTGCATATAAGTTAAATAAGCAGGGTGACAATATACAGCCTTTTCCTATTTGGAACCAGTCTGTTGTTCCATGTCCAGTTCTAACTGTTGCTTCCTGACCTGCATATAGGTTTCTCAAGAGGCAGGTCAGGTGGTCTGATACTCCCATGTCTTTCAGAATTTTCCACTGTTTGTTGTGATCCACACAGTCAAAGGCTTTGACATAGTCAATAAAGCAGAAATACATGTTTTTCTGGAACTCTGTTGCTTTTTCCATGATCCAGTGGATGTTGGCAATTTGATCTCTGGTTCCTCTGCCTTTTCTAAAACCAGCTTGAATATCTGGAAGTTCACGGTTCACATATTGCTGAAATCTGGCTTGGAGAATTTTGAGCATTACTTTACTAGCATGTGAGATGAGTGCAATTGTGCGGTAGTTACCCTATCCTAAATACAGGTTCATGCTGTGGGAAACCTTTGCTCTGACAAAGTGCTTGCCTCATCCCATTTCCATCTGGCCTCTGTATTCTTAATTTTACCTTGAAGGATCAGTGTGCCTGTGATGCAGCTATCTCCTCTCACCCTTTGATGTGTCTTCTTATAGACAATGAGGTCTCCCCCTTTCCCACCAGTGTGGTAGAAAGTGGGGAAGTACCTGACCTTATTTATCTCAGCCTGTCAGTTGTTTTGAGGACATCGGCAATGAAGGGTATCTGCTGCTCCCCAGTCATTGCCAGACTCCGAGCCAGAGCACCACCCGTCATTCAGAGCACATAGTGCCCCTTGAGGGGAACCCCCCACGATCATTGTCTACTTTCCAGCACGGCTTCAGGATGGGGTCTGGAGTCCCTGCTTCCAGGCAGCTTCCTATCAGAGCCAAGCAGGGAGGCAGTTGAAAGCAAATCCTTCCCTTTTGGAAGTGGACCTGGTGGTACTGGTGCCATGCTGGAGAATTTTGTCTAGTGTATAAATGAGAAGCAAGTATGACAAGTGACAGTTATAGCAAATCAAAGTACAGCTTCTGGTTCCAACCTTTATTTGTGTTGTGTGTCATAATAAATGGCTCTTCAGGAAAGGCAGCGTGTGCAGAGTCAGATGGAAGTGCGCAGGCTGCAGCCCTGTAAAGGAGTGGGAGGAATCACTGTGGTGAGCCAGAGGCGGAGGTCACCTCCAGCTGAAGTCCTCAAATCTCTTCCCTCCATCCTCCAGGAAACCTGGCACATAGCATGACATCGGGGTCATTATTTCTTAATGTCAGAGTTAAACGAGATTGAGTTGCATATTGATTACAACTTGGGAACAGGACCCAGTAGGGGAGATATTGCCAAGCCTTGATTTGGTTTTCAGCATCTCTAGGGTGAGAAGGTCAAGGCTTGCACAGTTTATGGACTTCAGTTTCCTGATGGCAGAAAAGCTAATCATAGGTGATATTTTAGCTTTGAAGAAGCCAAATGGTTCTGGGACATAACTCAGGTTCTCAGCTTAGTGACCAACAAAACATGATTTTTGAATCTTGCTCCATTCAGAAGAAAAGGCTGAGTTTCCAATGAATAGAGAGGATGCACTCTCTATTAACATATATTTGCTCACTTGTTCTCAAAGATTCTATCTCTGATTCTACTTAATCAGCAGTATTAAAGGCCAAATATGCTTGTATTCATCCCTCTGAATTTGCTTACCTCAGAAAAATTGGATGATTGGAGAGGTTTGTCAACATTGTAAACAAAAATGGTCAAATGTGTCACGGTTGTAGTGATCTGTGAATTTCAATTACATTTCTTCATAGAATTTGGCATTTCTCTCAGGGTTACTTCATGAGACTCTAGGAGTCTAAGGTGGGCTCAGCTATGTCCCCAAGAAGGATGGAGAAAGGAGGATTGTTTAAGTGATTCAGAGGAAGCACACCATTACAGATGATGCTCCCCTTATCATCTCCAAGATTTAAATAGTAGTGACTACAAGCTGGGTGAATATTGATGAGATAAAAAGGCCCAGAGATGATAAGAAACTGATCCAGAGCTTTCTGGTGAGCTAACTTCTGTCTGCTCTGAAAGTCAGTGTCCTGCCTTCAGCATTTCCCCTGGTTATGGGAGGAATTTAGAGTTCTTCCACCCAAAATATGAGCCACAGAAGAAGGATCATCCCAGTAGCTTCCCAGAGAACTTCTGCTGTTGAATTTGAATTCAAAGTTAAAGTTGAGCATGCAGGAGTCTGCTCCAGTGTCAGTTTTGGCCTTGGTGCAATGACTAGTGACTATGGTGGTGGAATATTCTAAAAAAGCAAGGCCAGTGGTAGAAGTGTGCAAGCTTTACAGTGAAGGGCCAGATTTACTGATCTATGTGGTCTATGCTGCAACTGGACAGCTCTGCTGTTGTAGGGAAAAACCAATGGGCTGGATTTGATGCAGGGGCTGTAGTTCTTTGACTTTTGGTTTATACTCTCAGGTTGAAGTAACGCTCAGATTTCCATTCAGAAGCAGCACCCTCTCCATTACTGAATGGAGGTGTCAGTATTTTTCCCGGTGAATTTAAAGGCCTGGAATAGAAAAGGCAGGATTGTTAAAGAATAACACTTGCTTTGTAAAACACCACTATGGCTTTGTACAACATAATTTTCTTCTCTCACTGTTAGTTAAATGTACACTTACATAAGTAGACTCCTGACATCAATCCCGTATAAAACCCATGGATGTAAACACAGATGCACACACAGATATATACAAAGGCTTGTGCAATGCCAGATGTGTGTTCCCAAGCACATCTGTGTGGACATGGGCATACCCACCAAAAACTCTCAGAATCCATCTGACATGATTCCCACATTGCATACTTCAGCCAATTCTTTAAGATCACAACTATGTTCTGAAAGGCCTCAGATACCCCATAGTCTCAGATACCCTATACCTGGTTCCCTTTGTCGCCGTCTTCTTCCTGCAAAGAAACCTGAATAGTGATAATAGCAATAGCGTGTGCTAAATCACTTCTGTTGTATCTGATTCTTTGAGACCCCACATACAGTAGCCTTCCAGGTTTCTCTGTCCATGGGGTTCTCCAGGCAAGCATACTTGAATGGGTTGCCATGCCCTCCTCCAGGGATCAAACCTTCCCAACCCCAGGGATCAAACCAGCATCTCTTATGTCTCCTGCATTGGCAGGCAGGCTCTTTACCACTAGTGCCACCTGGGAAGCCAGCAATAGCATGGTTCTGTATAAAAAGTAAAAACTCCTTTCCATTCCCACCGTCGTCCTTTCCCTCTCCCCCATCTTGCCTGCAGGCTGCCCTGAGCAGTGCCCTGGAAGCAGCAACTTTTCTACTTCATCCTCTGTGCTCAGGGCTGAGGTCCTAGTGGGGAGAACCTTCCTTCCATGGGCTCAGAGTTACAGAGGAAATGGACTTTTAGACTCTAGCACAAGCTTTTCTACTTCTGTTGACTATCTGCATTGTGTCCCTTTTCAAAGGGAAGGACTAGGACAAGCTTCAGGGTCTGAAATACTCATTCTGTCTCCAGACCCATGGCACAGATTACTTAGGGATAGAAATACAAGTTGCCAGGAGAGCCTGCTTGATTTCTCTAGGTTCTGCAGGTGACAAGGAAGCACAGTGAACAGATTTGAGTGGTTTTCATTCTGGAATTCATTTAAAGATTTGTCCTTAATCTCCTGGCCACTCTAGGAACACAGAATTTAAAAGGCTGCAAGAATGTGGTTCAGCTGCTCAGTCGTGTCCTACTCTTTGCAACCCCATGGACTGCAACATGCTAGGCTTCCCTTTCCATAACCAACTTCTGGAGCTTGCTGAAACTCATATCCATTGAGTCAGTGATGCCATCCAACCATCTCATCCTCTGTTGTCCCCTTTTCCTCCTGCCTTCAATCTTCCCCAGCATTATGGTCTTTTCCAGTGAGTCAGTTCTTCACATCAGGTGGCCAAAGTATGGGAGTTTCAGCTTCAGCATCAGTCCTTCCAATGAATATTCAGGACTGATTTTCATTAGGATTACTGGTTTGACCTCCTTGCAGTCCAAGGGACTCTCCAGAGCTGTCTCCAATACCACGGTTCAAAAGCATCAATTCTTTGGCACTCATCTTTCCTTATAGCCCAAATGTTCACATCCATACATGACTACTGGAAAAACTGTAGCTTTAACTAGATGAACCTTTGTTGGCTAAATAATGTCTCTGTTTGCTGTCTAGGTTTGTATAAATATGGTAGTGCAGGTAATGACCTTGAAGATGAAGTGCCCTGGAATTGAGGGAGGTTGGGTGGGTAGGGACATAGTGGTGTCCTAGCAGAACTCGCCTTGTCTCTTTACTGACAGGAGAGGAGGAGGAGACTTCATGGCACAGGTAGACACATCAGCAGAGTTCCTTGGTTCCCAGGTGACTCTTAGGGATACTGACGGTGAGCATAATACACCAGCAAGGCCCTACTGAAATTGTTGGTGACAAAGTTTTGTGAGCACAGATAGGAGAGGTGTGGGATTCACACATGAGCCCTTGTTCCTTCTGGGAGATGGATGGGGCTCAACTGAGAGCTAGACTCAACCTATGGTTCTCATCATTATGTGATAATCTGCAACATTTAACTCCTACTTCTTCCCTCAACACAAAACTGCTGTTGAGGAAAAAACTCAAATTTAGTTCCACGGTTATACAGCTAATACCCTTAAGCCGGAGTTTGCTAAACTGGGCTAGGCTTTAGAGTCTCTGAATGTCCTGAAACTATATGCCGAATTACAAGGGAATTTTTCTGTGTGTCTATATGAATTTGTGTGCATGGGTGTGGGTAGGTCCATACTATGATCAGATTCTCAGGAAATCTCTGGTGTCCACAGGGTTCAGAACTATTTCTGAAACAAAAAGTATCTTGCCAGTGGTTGTATTTCAGGTGCATTGGTGGGTAGGTGTAGAAGGTACTGTGAGGTAAGGGCTTCTCACTGCCCTGCCTGAACAGTCTCACCCTTAGTCTTACCCCTTGCCTGCCTTGTAGGTAAGGCAGGCATGGGCAACAGGGTGTTCAAGCAACGAAGGGACGTGAGGTTTTGTAGTAAAGAAGGGTCTGATCTAGTCTCTGGGTCTGTGATCTGTGATGGCAAAACTATGTGTTCCAGTTAGATATGGAATATCTTCATTGTTTTACAAGATATAGAAACAATAATATTAGCTTAGGCTCTGAGCACATTGCATGTATTAATTCATGTAATCCTCACAGTCACCTTAGGAAGTAAGTCATGAGTCACGACCTCTTTACATCCAAGGTAACAGAGGAACTGGGAGGTAGGTTGCTTGCCCAAGTTGACTCCACTAAGGAAAGAAATTTTCTTCCACATGGCTGGACCAGCCATTGGCATGGCAAGGGCTTTTTGCAAAGGTCTTACACGGGCTTTCTCCAGGAGGCCAGCTCTCTCCTCTCTGTGGTGCCATGCTGGGCACACATCTCCACCCACACAGCAGCCATTCTCACACGTGATTGCACCTTTCAGGAGCACACAGCTCCTCTTTCCTTTGTCTGACCTTTCCACCATGGCTGCATCCCTGATGGCTTGGCCCACCAGGTCCCTGGCCCAAATAATCTGGCAAGAGCACACTTTGTACTGTCTGCCAGCATCCCTGCTAGGACCTACTGACTCCAAGTTTGGAATGCCATCACCCTGCCTGCTGCTTCTGCTCAGGCTCAGCTAGATGGAGGCAGGTGATTTATTCCCTTCATAGAACTATAGCATAAAAGGACATCTTTCTAATACTGCTTTATTTGTATTAGATTTGTATTCCTCTTTCAGAACCCATGAGGAGATATCAGTAATAGGAAGTTCAGGAGAAGACAGTGGGGATGTTTGTTTCAGGGGAAGTGTGGGCCTGTTGGGAGGTTGGAGTTCTACCACTTGCCAGATGTGTAATGGTGGCAAGTTGCTTTACCTCTCTGAGCCTTGATTTTCATTTCTTTAAAAGAGAAAAAACAAGAAGAACAGTAGTTACCTTTGGGTTGTTGAAAAGAGTGCACGAGGTCACACAGATGAAAGGTAGTATATCCATGCTTAGCACCATTACTGAGATGTGGCCAACATGGAGGTCAAGAGGGCTGTTCCTTATTGAGGTGCAGAGAATGAGATGTCAGTGTAGGTTGGAGAGTTAAGGGTGGGATTTGTAGGCTTGCCTGCTCACAGAAGTAGATAAGAGGATTCCAGAATAGAGAAAAGCTGGGGTAAAGGCTCAGAGGCGGTGTGGGAGGGAGAAGATTCCAGAATAGGGAAAAGCTGGGGCAAAGGCACAGAGGTGGTGTGGGAGGCAACATGCAAGGGATGGAGGTGCCTGCAATGACTGGGGCAAGGTGTGGTGGGAATAACAGATGGTGATTTTTTAATTAGTGATGAAACTGAGGTCTTTATTAAGTAAATAATTGAGAATTTATTCAAAAAGTTTCTGAACAGAATGAAAATGTGGTAACTTGTTACTAACTGGTATTGGAGAAAGAATACTTAGAGTGCACAGGAAAGATATATGGCAGAGACTATCATGAATTCACCAAGACCATTTTGCTTTTCTTTCTGAACATGAAATTAGATTACATTTCCCAATCCCTCTTATGGCAAAGAGAGGTCATGTGGCAGAGTCCTGCCCAATTTAGACTTTTTAAAATTTATTAATTTATTTTAATTGGAGGATAATTACTTTACAGTATTGTGATGGTTTTTGCCATACATGAGTTTGAATCGACCACAGGTATACATGTGTACCCTCCATCCTGAACCCCCTCCCATGGAAGAGATAGGTAACACTCTCAGACCTGGTCCATAACCTGGCCCCTTCACTTTTCCATGTTTTAGCCAGGAGCTAAAGATATGACTTAAAACTTCAAAATTCTGGGGACTGGTGGGGCCACAAGTTGTAAGTCACTGAATATGTGGGTCAGAGTCCCTCTCTCTTGATACCTATTGGACTTTATGTGGGTAAGAAATAAAAATCTCCTGTGTTAAGAGCTTGGGGTTGTTTGTTATAGCAGTTAACTTACACTGATTATTACAGGTTGAAATGAAGAAAGACCAGAAGAGACCAGAAGAGAATCTGGAGTCTATGAAATAGAGATATAATTTGATAGAGAAATGATTTGACAGATTGAAATGAGAATAAGTGAAAAGTATTCCCTTGGGCAGGTTCAAATGACTTAGTAACTAGTTAGATGGGGACTCTGTATGTGTGTGTGCATGTGTGTGTCAGAGGGTAAAGGAGAGGAAAGAGTAAAAAAAAAACTCCTGTGATTTCTAGTTGAGTGACTAAGAAAAATGGTAGTAACATTAACATAAATTAAGATATCCGAAGATGAGATAAGTCGGGGAAAATGAGGATGAAATTCATTCTATTTGCGGTGAATATGAGGTGATGGTACAAAAGGAAGTATCTAGGGAAGAATTGCCCGGCCTTGGCACTATTACTATTTTTGACCCTATAATTCTTTGTTGTAGGGGGCGGTCCTGTGCATGGTATGATGTTTAATAGCAGCCTTATTCTTTACCCACCGGATGCACCCTTCCATCCCCTACCACTTATGACAACCCATAATGTCATCATGTCTCTAGACATTGCCAACAGTTCAGGGAGGCAGAGCAAAACCATCCCCAGCTGAGAACCTCTGAGCTAGAGGGAACTGGAGATATTCAGGAGTCTGAATGGCCTGAGTTCTGTGAAGAACCTTGTGTAATCAGGGCACTTCCATTCTCCCGCAAGGCTCAGATTTCCAGAAGTTAGCAACTCAGTCTAGGCCCCAGGGAAGCTGTCTTCAGGATCTTAGTCCATGTTTTAATCAACTCTCCTGTGATCTGCATTCTGGGCTCAGAAAGAATGAAAGAGGTGAAGACCAGGGAGATGTAGGATTGGACAGAGGGATTCAGGAAAGCCACAATGAGGACCAAGCCAGGCATTCCTTCCAACATGCCAAGGCAGGGGCAGTGAGGTCTCTCTCAAGCCCAAGGAAGGCCCAGCAATCTCTGAGGCATGTGTGTTTTCTTCAGTATATTATCAACTGAGCTTGTAACAAAGCCTTCCAAATGGAATGAGAAAATCTCCCGGATGGCAACTGGCAGCATGGTTTGGGAGGATTCCTTTTTCATTTCCTATGTTTTATGATTTTTTTCTTCTGCTTTTCAAAGAGCATTTTTACAAGCTAGTGTTCTATATTGCTCTGCCTGTACTCTGAGAAAAGATAAATATTTTCAATGTGTTTTCTGAGGCATATGTTCCCATTGAGAAAATGTATCCCTTATGGACGTAGCTATTTTGACCTCATTAGCTGGGTAGATCAGAGGGAATTTGACAAACAGGCCCCAGTATGCCCAGGAAGCCTCGGTTAGTTTCCAGGGGAGGTGGGGGGTCGGCACCACTGGGGGTGCACCTTTGGGTTTCCCAGAGGGCTGCAGCAGGAAGCCAAGGGGAGTCTCGTGAACAGGTTCATCAATGAAAGAGGCCTGGGAGAGTGACCTTGCTTCTGGTTCCCAGCTCCAAAGTCCCACTTAGCGGGAGGGTGAGGAGAGATGGGAGAACTGGCTCACAATTCTACAGGGGCTCCGGGACCACCCCAGGGAAGCTCACACAGAATGCAAAGCTCCACCAAGTAACTGTGGCTGCTTTCTCCCCTAAAGGCATAGGGAAGGTTTCACTGGATGGAGGGGAACCAATATGTTTTCAGTTTTAGTACCCCAAGTCCTACATCTCAGTAGAGCCCTCTGTCCATGCCTAACCAGGATGATGGGTTATCCTAGCTGGGTGAATGGGCCCAAGTGTCAGCTGATGGTACTCTCAGTCAATAAGAGTTAGACATCTGGCCTTTTAGGTCTATTGGCAACCCTGCCTTATATTTTAGATACAGAATCCCAGTTTCAGACTTTCTACCTAGGTGACTTCAGGTAAGTCACTTAACCTTTCAGCACCTGACTTTTCTCATCTGTGATTTTGGGTAATTATATCCACCTCCACAGTTGTATGGACGGCACTTGGCACATAAGGGCTGTCACAGCCTCATGTTATATATTATATGGTAATAACACAATAATTAGTATTACTATAATTAACATCTGGTTCCCAATATCCTTTATTAATAGGCAGTAACTCCTGAGAACGGTGATCTTGTAAGCCTACATCAGCTCACAAGCCAGGTCAGTTTCAATCCTCTTCTTCCTTGAATCACTGGTAGCTTTTACACAGTTGATAAAGTGTCATGAAACACTTTCTCTGCTTGACTCCTGAGGCATAATTTTCCCTGGTTTCTTCTTTTTTCAGTCTCTTTTAATAGATCTTCCTCAAATTTTTAACCTCTCTACATACTGGTAGCCTCCAAGTTTTAGGAGGCTAAAACTCCTTGCTTCGGTCTGTTTCTATTTATTCTTTTAAGATGATCTCTTGACTTTAAATACCATCTTGACACTGAACTTCTGAATTTACATCTTAATCCATAGCCTCTCTCCTTATGTGTAGTGTCATAGACTCAATTTATTCTCACCAGTAGGTACTAGAGGCCCTTTTGTTTCACATCATTGGCAAAATTTATATTGTCAGATTTGTAATTTTTATCCCTCTGATGAAAGGCAAATGTACTGCATTATTTACTCCTTGTCCATCGTCCTATCACCTAACCCCATTTCTGGTTCTTGAAGGCACTCTCACTCTCAAGCCTTCTTAGTGTGAGACTGTATCATGGATTAATGTCTGAGATTCTTGGATCACTGGGGGTGACTTTGTAGTATTTCCTTAAAAAACACAAAGGACTTAAGAAAAAAAGAGCCAGCTTCTTTTTGTCTAGAAGCCAAGACTTGAGCCATTATATTTACTCCAATTCTGTCCAGGGGCATTATCTATCTTGATAGATTTATGCTTTATATTATATTAGTTTTAAAAAACTAAGGTGTGATAATAAAATCTTGTAACTTATTTAAATTAACAGATGAGGATTTGGTCTAAATCATATGATATTGGTCAAAATTTTACTATCATCACCATTGTGCAGTGGTTTTGCAAATGCCTGAGTATCTTAAGCGATTTACGGAACAAGGTGGGGATATAAATATTGAATATGTAAGTACCTCTTTATACTTATGAACTATTCTTCTGAATAGCATTAGAAATAGTAAATATTGTTTTTTGAGGGTGAATATATTATGAAACAGAGGTACATAATTATCAGTTTAATTTGCTATGTGACCTTGGACAGATTACTTAACCTCCCTCAACCATTTTTTACTGATTTGTAAAATGAAATGGTAAAAGTTTCCAATCATCAAGGGTTTTTCTAACACTTATATTCTGTAATCTAGAGGACCATTTGGTTATCTGATAGCTTAGAGATTTATATTGATCCCACACTGTTATCTGTGTATTTCTCTCTTTGATGGATGAACGTAAGTATGGGTCAGTGTGTGGTGCACATATGTATATATGTGTGTGTGATGGCTGAGGATTATACACGTGCACAATCAAAGACTATGACTTTGAGATACCACCAGTCTCTGTCTTCAAACTAAACCATATCCCAAATTACCTAAATTGATGAGGGACTGAACTATTTTGAGATTCACAAATCCTGGAGTTTTTTGTTTTCATTTTTATTTTTTATTTTTTTTAAATTTTATTTTATTTTTAAACTTTACATAATTGATGAAAATAAATCTCTCTTGTAGTCCTCTAGTCACAGTCACCCTTGTTCTCCTTAGGGATAGGTGGGCATATACAATGTGAAACATGAAACTTGAAAATGTGAGTTTGCACCAAAAATATACCTGTTTAAGCAGAGACTAACATGAAGAAATGATAGACATCTAGTAAACACAGAGCAGTAAAAACTTACCCTTGCAAAATATAAAAATGATAAGGTCAGTCTGTGTCTGTCTGTCTATCTGTCTATCTCTGGTGGCTCAGATGGTAAAGAATCCACCTGCAACACCGGAGACCTGGCTTCAATGCCTGGGTTGGGAAGATCCCCTGGAGGAGGGCATGGCAAACCATTCCAATATTCTTGCCTGGAGAATCCCCATGGACAGAGGAGCCTGGTGGGCTACAGTCCATGGGATTGCAAAGTCAGACACAACTCAGTGACTAAGCACATGCACAGCACACACATCTTAGCCTGAAGAACAAACAGGTAGCATTTTCATCTCCTGTGCCCATCTCATCATTATGTTAGTGGTTTATGTCTTCAGAGGCAAAGAGATGTCAGAGGCAGTCATCCGTGCTAATACTAGACACACCACCAAACAAAAACTCACATGGAAGTGTGAATTTGAGGGCCATTTAACACTGTAAATTTCCCCCTTGTATAACAATTATGGAAACACGCGTGCTAATTGACAAGGCAGTGCGGCACTGTGTGGATGTGAGTGGTGTTCACTCATCCTCATAATCTCTGTTTTCAGGGCTGGTAGTGAACCTGTCCAGAAGATGTTGTGCTCAGCCCTCTTACGCAGGAAGCTTTCTCAGGAATGCATTCCACTCCCTTTGAATGTCACTTTTCTCATCTGTAAAATGGAATGATTTGAGTTGTAATGATTCAGTGAGATAGCAAGCAGAGCACTTTACAAGGTGCCTAGTGTATGCCAAAATACCTTATAAGAAATGTTAAGGTGTCTTGGTAGGAATCTAGAGAGCGAGAGGAGGACTGGGGTCAGCCAGATGGTACTGAAGTTTCCGTTTAAATAGCTGGCACATTATCCCATTTGACTCCTATTCACATCAATCCTATGAGGATGGACTGTGACACAGAAGCTTCCACTGCTCATTGCCAGGATGGCCCCAGCTGAGCACCTCACACCTAAGAGCACCCACTCTGCCAGCATCACACAGCTGTTTTGAAAATGTGGGCATGCTGTGTGCTATGTTGCTTCAGTCGTGTCCAATTCCTTTGTGATCCCATGGACTGTAGTCCACCAGGTTCCTCTGTCCAGGCAAGGGGGTTGTCATTTCCTCCTCCAGGGGATCTTCCTGACCCAGGGGTCGAACTCACATTTCTTATGTCTCCTGCATTGGCAGGTTGGTTCTTTACCATTATAGCTACCTGGGAAGCCCTTGTTTTGAGGATAAATAAGTAAAAACAGAAGAACATGTTTGAAGGTCTTAGGTGTTATATCCATGTCATTCATATTTTAATCTTGCAATGTGTATTGCATCTCATATCCTTCAAAGTCTTCAGGGTACAAAATGTGGGCACTGAGATTATGTGTATGACCCCAGCGTGCACAGGACTTTGGACTTGAGCTCCTACCTATGCTGACAGTAAGAGAAGCGTCAAAGATAAAGGTTGGCAGTTGGAGTCCAAACTCTACTTAGGTTCTCCAGATTTGTCCCAAGGTTATCCTGCAAAACAATGACCTTAAGAAGCAAACAGCCCATTTAAAAAAAAAAAGACTGATGCCATACTAAAAAGAAAAATAAGGAGACACATAAAGGAAGCTTGGGAAAGTGAGGGAGAAAAAAAGAGGAAAAAACATTGTAATTGCTAGTGGTATTTCATACCGATTTTAGTTACTATTAAATTAAAACTGCTACTGGATGTGAACTGACACTTTCTACCCCTTAAAGTGCTTGTGGTACGCATTATAAATACTTAATTTAGTAGATTTAGAAATTCTCGCTGACACGTCATTAGCAGGCACATTCTCACAACAGAGTGCTCACAGGTACATATAAGAGTGTGTAGGCATCTCTATTGCATTTGGTGTTTTTCTCTCTTTTTATTTTGTGCCTTTGTTTATTTGTATAATCTCAATAACCAATCACAGTTTGTTCTTTTGAACATCAATCTTGTTTCCCTTCTGCCCCTCTCCCAATTCTCTTTTGTGTATAGTGAGGTCTCAGGGAGTTTGGAGGGTGGGATATGGCGGGGAAAAAAACCTGAAACTATTAGATTATAAACATTTTATGGATTGTCAAGGTTCTAATGACATTAGCCATCTAACTTGAAGCCATCTGACTGCAAGCCATTTGTGATGTCATATAACAGGTTGCCATGAGCTTGACAAACCTCTGTGAAATAAGCAAGGGAACAGAGCTGAAAAATGCCCAAAACACACCTCTCTCTACCACCCCTGGGAGTCTATCACCACCCATGGACATCCCCCTTTTGCTTATTAGCCCCTGAAAGGCATTTTTAATATAAAATATATATAAAGTCTTCCCAAATCAGAAAGGTCTCCAAGTCTCCAGTTTAATTGGAATGGAAAATGCTAACTAATTGGCATCAAAATTTGATTTGTGGGAGAAACCTCCTTTTTGTTGGAAGCACAACAGTGTGTCTGTGAACACAAGCCCAGTCCTTCAAAAATCATCCGTGAGCGCCGCCGAGGAATCAATTAAAGTTGATTTGGCATATCTGCTTTTGACAAATATAAAGAACTCTCTGATTAGGCAGAGAAGAAAAGCGGCTTTCTCTTTCTTGCGCTCTCTTCCTCTCTCTTTCCTCTGCCTCTTCCTCTCTTCTCCTCATTTCCCTTTAAAGGCAGTAGGTGTCAGAAGGGGGTGGGTAGTGATATGCAAAACACGGCCTCCATAACCAAAGTAGCCTGCAAAATTAGGTGTCAGCATGCAAAGCTTATTGATGTATGAATGCGGAAAATGAAAGGCGGCAGTAGACAGCCGGGGCTAAAGGTGAGACAGGCACAGCGAGAGCAGCTGTAGATCCACGTCAAGGTGTTGCTATATGAGCTCGGGTTTTTTCTGGAGGGCCACAGCCTAACAAGGTAAGCCTGGCCATGAAATGATGGAACAATACAATATAGGCACACACAGTGTGAATACCAAATAAATTGACATGGTGTCTCACCTCCACTCCCCCCCCCCAACCCACCACATACCCCTCCTCCTCCCACATTGCCACCCCCTCTTCAAAGGATGCCTGTGTATTCATTAATAAATTCATATTCTGAGTTTTCAATAAAAGAAGAAAATGCAGTGTAAACTGGAGTTACTTAGTGACACCCAGCTCATTGCTTTTTATTGTTGCTTGCAGCTACGAAGCCTTCACAGTGCACTAGTAGAATTTATTACTGTCTGTCTCTGTAGCAAGTTGGCGAAGTGCGCCTTTTGAAGAAAATTGACCCACACTTCATGAATATGATGAAAAATGCCAATAACACTACAAAGACGAAGCTCTTGACATTACTCTGCAAAGAGCTAAAAGACAGTAATGAAAGTATTGCAATTACAAATTATTACCTCCTCTCCAGCCAATCGCCACCTTCCCTCCTCTTTTTTTTTTTCTTTTCCTTTGGACCACTCTCAAGCTCTGCTGGCTGCCCCAGGTGCTGTTTTGCACAGCATGATGGGAGACGATTGAGGGTGGGTAAAAGTGCCAACTGACTTCTGGAAGAAAGGAAAGGGAGACAAGAAGAAAAGAATGGAATGTAACAAAAGTGCCCCTCTTACTGCACTTGGAAAAAGAAGGTATAAATGCAAAGTTTAAAACCAGGGTCAGAAGGTCATGCCTTTATTGTGTGGCCTCTTCCATCACAAAAGTAGCCTAAGAATGCACTACCCACTTATTTTCTTGCTAGAACTCTTCCCTTCTGGTGAGGTCCTCTTAGTATGGCTTAGGAAGATCACTTTTAATCTTTTATCTTTTATTATAGGTTAAAACTCTAATTTGGACATTGGCAAATGAATTGTTAAAGTGTTTTTAATTGAAAATATATACTGTTGTGTTTTCAATGTAAGAAAGTGGCCTATATTCTTATCCTAAAGGAGGTGCTGAAAAAGCCTAAATGAGAGGAAGGGGGGTATCTTTAGACTTTAACATGTTCAAAGGATGAAGGCCCTTGTCCTCAATGTTTTGACAGCTTTCTGACATGCCTCTTCCGCTGCATGGGCTTATACTGTTATCTTTAGAGTCTTGTTTTGTTTTATTTTTAATTTATGGGGGCTCTGTGGAGGGAATATAGGAATATATGCATTTCTTGACTCCTTTATGTCTTCCCTAGAAAGACAGCAGAATTATCTTCTGCTTCTGCTAAGATAGAAAGCTATTAAAATTTTTGGAAGTTTATACAGAGTGTATGAAGTCAGAAATAGAAGCAGGAAAGAAATTCTAAAGGAAAGAAAGTGGCAGCTTCAGAAACCTGCCTGTGGGGAGAGGAGAAGCAGAACAAGAGCAGATACCATGGCATAGTTATTTGACTTTGAGGTGGTCCCTCTGCCTCCAGATACCCTCTCCTGGCTCTTGCTGAAAGGTTCATTTTGCTCTCCAATGCTGCTGGAAAGTATACTGATTGGAGATTCAGTTTGATTCTATAATACCTCATTAGAAATGCAAACTTCTATGGGAAGAATAGACTATAAATCATTTACACTTTAGCATGAAATAGTTTCATCAGATTTATTTTCCTTCTAAAATCTACGGAAACTTTTGATTTGTCATAGGACAAGGACTATTTTACATCATGAAATACTGAAGTGGGGAGAGGGTAGAGACTAAGTTTAGATGAATCTGGAAAATGTGAGGCTTAGAACACCCTGAAGGATTTGATTTTGGGGGAGAAAAGCCATACATGGTAGAAGATTTTTCTAGGAGAGAAGGTAGCATTGGGACTAAAAGAATCTGGCCCATTTCAAACTGTTGTTTAAGGCAGCCGTTTGATCAGAAAATGAGGAGAAAGCACACTTTCTCTTCCTCTTTCTCCTTTCTCTTTTTTAAAAAATTATTTACTTATTTGGCTGCACCAGGCCTTCGTTGCAGCAGGTGGAATCTTCGATATTCTTTGCAGCATGTGAACTCTTAGCTGCAGTATGAGGGATTTGATTTCCCAACCAGGGATTAAACCTAAGCCCCTTGCATTGGGAGCTTGGAGTTTTAGCTACTGGGCCACCAGCGAAGTCCTGTCTTTCTCTTTTAGTAGATATTCCTTAGACCTTTTCCAGGATATAGAACCTAGGTTAATTGAAACGTTGTGAATCAGCCATCAGTCTGGGAGTCTGGGACCCAAGTCATCAAAAAAATCATTGCTTATATGTTAAAATCCATTGTTGTATCCAAAAACCCATTGTTGGATCCAAAAACCCAATGTATTAACTGCAGCTCACACTCCCAGCCTGGGATGGGTACTGTGAGCCCTGAGGGACAGATTGGCTATAAGTACCTGCTAGGCAACCATGCTTGCCAGCATAGATTCTTGTGAGACTGAGGAACAACTGTGGCCATTTAATCTGCCATCTTTTCTTTAGGCAAGAAAATTCTTATATTCAAATGACTCTGAGCTTGTAAAGCTTTTGTTTCATCTTTTTAAAAACTGATTCCTTTCATTAACACATTTGCTTACCTGATGATCTCATAGCTGAGAACATCCAGGTGCAACAATCCAGGACTGGACCAGGTTGTCGCCAAAGACCTGAGCAGGAATGGTATTACCCGGCACTCACATGGTCACACCTCCCTACCACATCCATGGTATCTGTTACCAGCAGGCTAGTCATTTTCCCCCAAGCCTCAGAATCCTTCCCAGGAACTCCTATTGATGGATCAAAGTTGGCATGCCAAGATAGACCTATTTGTCATCCTTGGGCCTCATCAGTTTATTCAATATCAATATCTCTAGCCAAATACTGTCCCTGGGATTAGTGATTGGCCAATGCAACTCCTAAAGGAAAAACCAAGCCTCTGAGTGGTCAAGATAATAACATAAGGTGCCTGTCTCTCATTCATTCATTCTTTCACTCCATATAAATACAGTGAGTGCCTGTTACTTGCTTGGAACTCTTCTGGGCCATATAGCTCCATCAGTGAAATTCTCTAATGTTTCACTGTGAAGCAGGGCCAACTGGCTAAGCTGTCTAACAAGTAACTGGAAGCTGGCCTACCAAAGACCAGGGCCACCTGGATGGAGCCATCTTTCTCTGCAGGGCAACAGCACAGTGAGAGGAACCTACAGAAGGAAACATAAACCAACGCTGGGGCTCCTGACTAGACCCTGGAAGTAGTGCGTGGAAGCTTGATTTTACATTTAAAAAATGAGATTTGCAATAAATTACTTGCTAGAAAAGGACACAAATGACTTGGAGAGTAGCAGCCACTAAGAAATAGAGCTGAGATGCATACATAAATACAAATATGACACAGATTGTATATCTACAAGCATCGATGTCGCTAAATTCGCCCAACCATCGGAAGATTTTGCATATGCTCTTCTACTTTCTGTGTGAGTCAAAACATGACTTTTCTTGTAGAAAGAGTGCTAGAATGAGACTGGAAATGGAAGCCAAACGGGCTCCTTGAGGGAGGGCACTGTGTTTGTATTGCTGGGTCTAGCATAATGTCTGGCATATAGTTGGTGCACAATGGATAATGGTGGAATCAAATTATTCAGTAATCAAAGGAAATGGGAGTATCTTCAAGGGTTGATTTTCAGGTTTAGTCTACTAGACATTCTCTGGAAGTTTGATAAATGGAATGGAATTTGATGCAATACTAGAGTGCTTGCATAAAAGTGCAAGGACAGAGTGAGTAGCATAGACCCAGATTCACAACAAATATTAGTAGATACTTGCAAATTTTGGTTTCTTTCCCCACTCTCTTTCATTTCTATTGGTCCAATGTGTGAATTAAACTGACACAAGATTAAGGTACTTAATAACTCATCAAATAACAAATAACTTACCAAATGGCAGTGACTGAACACACTTGAAGTTTATTTCTCACTAACCTACTAGTCCTATGTGACTGTTCCTGGTTGTCAGAATCCCAGGTGGCTCAGACGATAAAGAATCTGCCTATAATGTGGGAGACCTGGGTTCAATCCCTGAGTTGGGAAGATCTCCTAGAGAATGAAATGGCTGCTGCTGCTGTTGCTGCTAAGTCGCTTCAGTCATGTCCGACTCTGTGCAACCCCAGAGACAGCAGTCCACCAGGCTCCCCCGTCCCTGGGATTCTCCAGGCAAGAACACTGGAGTGGGTTGCCATTTCCTTCTCCAATGCATGAAAGTGAAAACTGAAAGTGAAGTCGTTCAGTTGTGTCCGACTCCTAGCGACCCCATGGACTGCAGCCCACCAGGCTCCTCCGTCCATGGGATTTTCCAGGCAAGAGTGCTGGAGTGGGGTGCCATTGGCTACTCCCCCCATTATTCTTGCCTGGAGTACTCTATAGATGGAGGAGCCCAGCGGGCTACAGTCCATGGGGTTGCAAAGAGTCGGACATGACTGAGTGATTTTCACTTTCAGTGTAACAGTCCTGTGTGTGTATTCCTGGTTATTCGAAAGCTTTTCTCTACATAGGATTAGATTTCTTCATCTTATGGATTTGCCATTTCTTATGGCTTGGTAGTCCTTTATAACCAGCCAGCAGAGGAAGAAAATATTTTAAAGACATGAAACTTAAATGTTCACATTTCTTTAGTAAGAACCTTTTCAGACCCCACTTGGTGCAGGAGGGGCTAGGAAATATGCTGATTGACTGGGCTCCAGTTTTCTAGGGTAAGCTGTGCTCTGTGGAAGTGGAGCAGGGGTTTTTCGTAGACAGCCATCTTGCACAGATAGGAAGGTGGTCAAGCAATGGCAGCTCCAAGTATAATCCAGTTCAGCTTTGATCTTCCCTATCCACTGCCAGAGGTCGAGTTTCACCATTAGTTATCCTTTTAGTTTATTCATCTTACAGCTTCCCACTCAAACTTCATAAATGTGAAGCAGCAATAACACATTTAGGTAGTTCGCATTAAGGAAGGCAGTCAGAGAATGCTGACCCTTGGCTTCATCATCAGAGAAAATCAACACTAAGAGACTGACTCTAGCATCTGTCTTGGCTCATCCTCAATGTCCAGGCCCCAGGCAGAATGTAAGTCATAAAGAGTCCTCAGGAGGCCGATGGAACCATTCACAAGAAGACATTTCCCCCAGCCCTGTCAGGTAGATGCTTCCTGATAAGACGGTAGAAGGCTCCAAGGGAAGCCCCTGCCAGTGTGTTTGTCGTGGTGTAGCTCCCGTCAGGGGATCCTCTCAAGTACTTCTCAGGGTGTGTTTAGTCTGAAGACAGTGATGTTTTCCAGTTTGCTCACATCCTCTGTCTCAGTACCATCTTTTTCCTTTTCCAGGTACTTAGGGGCTGTCTTAGTAGGAGAAGGAAAAAAACCTGATGTGGGAGTGCAGTCAGTGGGCTTTGGTCAGAGAAGCCTCTACAGGGGGCAGAAACAATAGCACTGAAGTAAAAGGCCATCAAAAATGGTGTCAAAGATTGGGGCTCATTTTGCCCTAAAATAACCGTGTCTGTCCTCATACTTTTTTTGCCAGTGTGAACTTTGTTAGAATTGTCATTCAAAAGCTCTGCAGATAGTCTGACTCCAGCATTGGGGTGTTTTCATGGGTTATTAGGTTTACATGCTTTTTGAGCTTGGATTTGTTGCTGTAAATATTCTGATTGGTTTCCACCAAGACTGGTAACTTTTTTATGAGTGGGTTAGAGTGGGCTACTTTTCTTCTAAGGGGTGGGGGCAGCCAGGGAGCTCAGGAGAGGGCCTCTTGCATTGCAGTAGAACACTGGGCTTCTTGGTGGAAATAAACACCCAGATTATTGAAAGAATGCAGAGATTTGTTGGCAGGTCTGGGTCAAGGTAAGTCAGTAGTTATATATATTTTTTCTGTTTAGAATTACACTGGGAAGAGGCTGGCCTCAGCTGCTGAGGAAACCAGCTCGACTTCCTTGTCACCTGGCCACAGAAATGTGAGTGGGTTTGTATACACAGCTTCTAATATTTCAGGCCATTTACTTGTTTTGTAAATAATGCAGTGTCTCCCTCAAGTTTTGCATTTGTTCTAAACTAGATGACCACAATGCCTTGGCTAATGCCTTTTAATATCTAAGCCTTGTACATCTAGCGCTTGGTTAATAACAGGGAAAAAGCCCTGGTGACTCACCTTGACCTCGAGAAGGAAAAAACATCCTTTTAATAATCTGGGAGTTTATTTGGATCGAAGGCCTACTGCATGTTACACAATCTTTTTGTAGACCCTCACGGGTCACAAAGCAGCACCCTTGTTTTTTATGAAGTCAGCAAAGATGTATAGGGGCCAGGCTTGCTGCTTCTTTGAGAGCCTTCAAATTCATCTTTAATATGTAACCTACTAGCAGAGCAGAAACCCTTACTAAATGTAATGGGCTTTTCTCTGAGAATTTTTCTAAGTGTATAACCCTTGTTGCAATTAAAGATACATTTTCTAAATGTCCTTAACAAGGAGTGCACACCTACTTTTAAGGAGTCAATCCACAATCTCTCATGTCTTATCACTTAAAACTTTCTTGTTGACATTAAACTGGGACCTACTTGAGGGTAGGGACAAATGCATTGATCAGTGTTCCAAAAAGAAGATTGGCTAAATACATGAGTCATATTTGTTGAATATATGAATGGATGAAGATCTGTCATTCACTAGTGGGGCTCATCCAGGGGTGATATTCACCCAGGGGACAAATGGCAAAGTCTGGAGACATCTTTGGTTGTTACAGTAGTGGGGAGGAGATGCGGGGATGCAAGTAGCATCTGGTAAGAGGCTGCTGCTAACTTGCTGCCCTATGATGTACAGAACAGCCTCCATAGCAGAGTTTTCTGGCTCAAAATGTCAATAGTGCTGACCTAGAGAAACTGCTACATCCCTCACTACCACAAGCATTCAAAATGTCTGGGTAATGTCCTTTGGTCTTTGGAAGATGCATTCAGCAAATATTTACTGAACATTCTTCATGTTGAGATTCAACCATGGCATCCACCCAGAAAGCCCTCTGACATTTTCTTTTTCCCTGCCCCACCTCCCTTTGCCTATGCTGCCTGTCCTTCCCTTTCCCCATCGTTTTCCAATAACCGTAGAGGGAAAAATGAAAGCATACTGTGGAAGGGAGTCTCTGGCATCAAAAGCATGGCTCTTTCTAGTTACTAATTTAATTGGAGCCTTTTTTTTTTTTTTTTTCCTAGACCATTCCTTCAGAAGATGAATAAGTGTTTGCTGCTGGTGCTGTCCTTGCATAGCTTGGGAAGCCCTTTGGAGATGGGCATGAAAGGTAAAGAATCACATTCACAGGATGTTTACTCTAATCATGCTCTCAAAAGCATCGGGGATGGTTAAACATACGCTTCTAGCATCTCTCTGTATCTTCACATTGCTGATAAATCGTGGAAAAGCTGTAAATAGAAATAACGGACTCAGTTTATTTTTAATCAGAAGGCTGCTACTTATAGCTGAAATCGTGACATTACCAAGTATGTCTTTCTCTCATTTGGAAGGGAAGAATGGAGCATTCCTATGGTTTTGAACTTGGGCCAGGTTCCCTGAGTCTGTTGGTCTCTGAGTCCTGTAATTCCAATGCCATTCAGTAACATGTGGCCATAGGATGTTTCTCTGCACCACTTGATGTTTTTAGATGGAGCAAACGATGCTGTTACTTAGCATACTCTTCTACAAAGTTGGAGAGCTGTTTTATGTTTTCTTTTCTTCAGATTTAACTGTTAACATTTTCCCTCAATTCAACAAAACTTACGAAGTCATATTTATATTTAAATATTTTTTTCAATCAAGTGTCTATTAAATTCTTAGACACATGGGTGAGAAATATTAGGTTGCTCACTGTCTCCCATGTAAATGTTATTCTAGGAGTATAATGTTTACCTGTGGGCATAATTTCTGAGGCTCTTTTGCCCCCCAGCTATAAGATGATATAGATAGACAGAGCTCTCCAGGTGTTCTGTTATTTTAGGATGTCCTGGATATCAGAAACCTTCACTGGTGTCCCAGCCTTCTAAGGGAAGTGGAGAAAATGCACATCCAAGCAATACCCAATTTGGAATTCCCAGGTAGTGGGACAGAGGACAACCATGTGACAACCCAGCTCTAGGCCCTCACATCCCCAAATGATGTGACTTCTGAAAACATGACTTGCTTTGAAAGAGACATCTCTCTCTTCTTCTCTGATACTTGAATTTTTTCCCTACTGGGTTAACATTTGCTGTTCTGCAGTGGTATGCCAAGCTTAAATGTGGTGATCCATGGGGAGAAAACTTACTGTTTTACACTTAGACTATAGTTAGAAGGTCTCAGAAGAGAGTCTGATGGTTTAAGTGGATATTCTGGGAGGAAAATGGGTTTAAAGAAAAGGAGATATGAAGAGATATTTTAGAACTGGGCTGTCCAGTATAGGGACTGCTTGCCACATGCGGCTATTGAGTCCTTGAAATGGGACTAATTTAAATTGAGACACAGTCTTAAGAATAAAATAAACAATAGATTTCTAAAGTTTTGTATAAAAAAGTAAAATATCTAATAACATTTTGATTACATATTGAAGTAATTATGTTTTGAATATATTGTTAGATAAAATATATTATAAAGTCAATTTCACTAATTTCTTTTTACTTTTGTGATATGGCTATTAGAAAACAAACTTACATATACGGCTCGCATTTGGCATTTGCAGTCTGTTACTATTGGGTAGCACTGCTTTAGAATGCTGTCCATGGACAACCTTGCCTACCAGAGCACATTTCTGTGGCCTAAAGGTGAATTTGGCCTAAATTTAAAATTTTCCGGTTTTGCTTACATAAACAGTACCATAATTTCAAGTTCTATAAGCAGTAAATTCCAATGTAACATTAAAGTCTTAGAATAGGTGTTTCTTTTATGTAATCAAGTCTTCATAAGGGTCAGCAAGTAGATGTGGCTGTATCTCTAAAAACTTTTAAAATTAAATGCAATGTTTTGAGTGTGTGTGAATCCCACTGGGGAGTGTCTTCTGACTTTCCTAAGGACTCCTGACTAAACTCTGTGTTGTGTATTTATAGGGTACCACTGTTGCTTAGGACTGAATGGTGGTGAACCATATAGAACTGAAAAGCTGGGCAAGGTGGTGGCGTCGCCTTGATCCCGGACAGTTCCAGAGCTCTCACCCATGGCTAGGAGTCTGGGAGTGGCCCTATCACTCTTTTGTTCCTTAGTGCTACATGGCTTACTATTGCCTTTAGAATAAAGTTCCCATTTTGCAGGATGGCATCAAAGCCCATTTATATGTGAATTGTTTTCTAGTACATATCCCTGTGTGTGTACTATGCTCGTCGCTCGGTTGTGTCTGACTCTCTGCAGCCCCGTGGACTGCAGCCTGCCAGATTCCTCTCTCCATGGAATTTTTCAGGCAAGAATACTGGAGCCAGCTGCTATTTCTTACTCCAGGAGATCTTCCTGACCCAGGGATCAAATCTGTGTCTCTTATCTCCTGCACTGCAGGCAGAGTTTTTTTTTTTACCACCAGCGCCACCTGGAAGTCCCCATGTTTGTTCCACCAACAAAATCTTCTCCAAAATCTGAGTTCCATTAAAAGCCATGACTTTTCCTATGCTGTTCCCTCTTTGAAATTCCACCAAACTTTTGTACATCTAAATTCTACTTAACATTAAAATCAGCTATAAGACAGGATGGGGAGAATGTATTTACTTATTTCCTATAGAACCAATATATCAAACATGTAAGGACTTCCACAAATTAGTAATTAAAGAAATAAATACATTGGGAATATAGACAAAGATAAAAATAAATTCAAGGAATAGCAAATTATGATCAGTAACGTGAAACAATGCTCCATCAGTAAGAACACCTTATTTAAATTTTGATGTGCTAGATACTGTTTAAAACCCTTTCCATGGGCTAATCATTTAATCTCAATATTCATTCCCACTCATATTTAAATAAACACAAATAATAATAATAACAAATGCTACTATTGGTGATATAGGAGAAATGAACTCTCTCATATATAATCAGTGGGCTAAAATTGTGCAAATTTTTTGAAAGCTCTTTTGGTACTGCTTCCCTAGTGGCTCAGATGGTAAAGAAGCTGCCTGCAGTGTGGGAGTCCTGAGTTCTATCCCTGGGTTGGGAAGATTCCCTGGAGAAGGGAATGGCAACCCATTCCAGTATTCTTGCCTGGAGAATTCCATGGACAGAGGAGCCTGGCGGGCTACAACCATGGGATCGAAGAGTTGGGCACGACTGAGCAACTAACACTTCTGATCAAAAATTTAAATGTGCACATTCTGTGACTTAGAAACCACACTTCTAGGACCCTAGAATATTTGTCCTATACAAATATTAGGAGGAATGCAAAAAAGTGTAGATACAAGGTGTTCTCAGTAATGATCTGGATTGATTAAATTCTGGAATAATTCTGTTATAAAGTCATTGAAGTGGAATCAAATTGGCTAGTATGTGAACAGAGGTATATGCATTATTAATTGGAAAGCATACACAGTGTAAGATATATAGCTTGATTTTACTTTTTAAAATAAAGTATATGTGTGTATATGTAGTAGTACTACTGCTATATTTATTGACTACTTAAAACTGTGGTCCAGGAACTGTTTATATTCATTTTTTCATTTAATCCTTAAAATAGATCTAGACTAAATAACACAGAGATAAGGTAAGTAATTAGCCTAAGGTCACACAGCTAGTTGGTGGTTGAGCTGTGACTTGAAACCAGCCAGTTAGATTTCAGAGTTAGTTTTCTTAACCTCTGTGCTTGTCTTGGTAGAGAAGGTGGAATGGCACATTTATATAGGGGAGCAGCTTGTAAGTGTCAAAGCTTAGGCACTGCATTGTTAACCCTTTATAAACTGGGATTGGAAGCAGGGAGGAAGTATATAAAACTTTCTTTGTTTTATACATTTCAGTAGAAGAAAAAGAAATGAAGTCTAGATTCAGGGTGATTTTTTCTACTTTGTCAATTGAATATTGAACATGTGATGCGTTTGTCTTTGGGAGCATATCTCTAAGTGCTGGCAAAAAGTTTTAAGACTCTGTTTAGTCTTTTATTTTTAATAGTTGCTTTTTAAAATTTTTTAAATGGAGGGTATTTGCTTTACAATGTTGTATTAGTTTCTGCTGTACAACAATGTGGATCAGCTATAAGTGGGGTTTTGCTGGTGGCTCAGATGGTAAAGAATCATTCCTGCAATGCAGGAGACCCAGGTTTGATCCCTGGGTCAGGAAAATCCTCTGGAGAAGGGAATGGCTACCCACTCCAGTATTACTGCCTGGGAAATTCCATGGACAGAGGAGACTGGAGGGCTATATTCCATAGGGTCCTAAAGAGTTGGACACAACTGAGCAATAACACAAATAAACATACATATATCCCTTCCTCCTTGATCCTTCCACTCCCTTATTCCACCCCGCTAGGTCATCACAGAGCACCAGGCTGAGCTTCCTGTGTTATGCAGCAACTTCCCTCTGGCTATTTTACACATGCAGTGTATATATGTCAATGCTACTCTCTCAGTTCATCTCACCTTCTATCCCCCACTAAGTTCACAAGCCCGTCCTCTATGTCTGCATCTGTGCAGCCTTTCTATAGCCTTTCCCAATGTTTTTAGTAAGAATCAACAGTATTCTGGTCTGTACTCCCTTCAGAACTTTTCCTTGCTATGCTTTGTCTTATATTTGTTTTATGTCTTTCTCCTGCCCTAGGTGGCTGGATAGCTTCACCAACTCAATGGACATGAACTTGGCAAACTCCAGGAGATAGTGAGGGACAGGGAGGCCTGGCGTACTGTAGTCCATGGGGTCACAAAGAGTTGGACACAGCTTAGCAATGAATAACAAGCTGCCATAGACAGAAAGCTAGTTGAAGACAGGGATGGCATGTAGTAGGCATTCAGGTGTTGTTGGTTGAATGGATGGATGTCTGGGTGAATGGATAGGATGAAAAAGGCATGGGTTCCATGAGGGAGTTGCACCTAGAGCGTCAGCTTCCTTGCTGTGTTATGACCACAACAGGCAGCACGGCTGGCACCTCTCTGACTCACCGTGAGTGGTGTGCAGTCTGATGCCAGGATGAAGTAGGGCCAAATATGACAAGTGCTAGTTAATTTGATTTTCCTGGCACAATGTTGGGCTTAATAATAGGAAGAATGTGGCAAATAAATTGCTTGAAAATTTATCAGTCTTGGGTGGAGATTATGAGAAATGGCTTATTCACAGCAGGAAAAAAAAAAAAAAAGAAATTTAGGAGCAGCCTTAAAGCTCAACTCTTAAATTACAGCCTCCTCTGAAGATGAAACAATCCCTGATAAAATAAGAAAGTGTGTTGTAAGCTGTCAGTACAGTCCCTGGCACTTAGTAGGTATTCAGAAAAGGTACCAATGTATATACCTAACAAAGGAATATAGTTTTCATCAATTCTTACCATAATCCTGGGAAGGAGAGGAAAAAGTTCATAGGAAAAATTTATTAGCTTATGTGATTTGAAAATTTATTCAAGAAAACAACTATAATCTATAAGAAAGGAAGGAAAAAAAGAAATGGAACTCACTTGATTATTGATCTGCTTCTATATTCTTTCTCTGTCTCTACCCTTAAAGATAAGGGATTGATTAGTTAACTGGGGAAGCAATCATACTTCTGAATTATCAGTTTGATGCCACTGTAAACTTGGAGTGACCATTTCTTACAAATAACTGTGCTAAGTTGAAAGTACAGGCTGTGTCTACAGCCCTCAGCAACAGACTTGACTGGTGGTAGCCACAGGCAGAATTGGCCTCCTTGGCTTGCTGATCCTGGCTTAACCCTTTGAAGGCCCAGCTGATTTTTAGGAGATGTGCTGAGTGATGGTGCTTTCAGGGCTATTCCTTGTATGTATGCTTTCTGTGGGATCACTCAATTAATTATAATTGTCCTGCCCTAGAGAACATGGTCCTTGGCAGACTAGAGGGTGTGACCCTCCAGGGGTTTTATTTTAAGCCTTATTTTACAGAGGGCAAGTCAATCCACGGACTCTCTTCCTCAATATTTAATCAGTTGACAGGAGTATCAGTGTCATAGGATCTCGGTCTTCACTACAGAGTTACTGAGTCCTTGTGGTTTCCCTCAAAGAGAAGAAAGCAAGCTGTTCTTGCAGGTCAAGAGTAAGCAGGGTAGATGTTACCCCCACCCCAACGCTCCTCTCACTTCATCAAGGGCCAGGGTATTTTTTGTGGGCTAATTGTTCAAACCCAGGATCAGGAAATCTATTCGTAGCATCTGTTTTGATGTAAGTTATTTGTGGGGGAAAAACATCAATGGATGAGATGAAGAAAGAGGATAAAGAGATGGAGGAAGTGGAACACATAGTGGGGGAGGGGAAAGAGACAACTGGATGATGACCACTCTAATCAGAATCATCTCTAGATATTTTGAGCTATCCTCTGAGCAGGTACAGAGCTCAAAGCAAAAAGTGCATTGCCATCCTCTCCCCATCAGCCCCCAGATCTCTGCCATTTTACACAAGGAAAAGGATGCTGAATGTCAGGCAAGTCCTTATAAGAGACAGAGCATCAAAGGGTGGAACGTGCATGTCTGTAAGGATGGAAGAGACTTTCTTGGTGGTGGTGAGGAAAGGGGTTTCTGGATTGCTTTTGTTTATATGTATACAGGTCTTAGGTCATTTTTGAAGCCTTATGGAGAGCGACTTTCTTTCCACAATCCCTCCGGGAGCCATTCAAACTGATGATCCTCATTACTCCAGCCTTAGGAACAATTCTAGCTCTGGGCATTTGCTGAAGACCATTCCTTGGTCCTTCAGTTGTCCAGAATAATTTCCTCATAAATATAGAGATAGAGTTTATAAGGACCATCATGAGTTTTTGAGCACATCCTATATTTTTGTATCCAGATGCTGTCCAGAATATAAAAAAAGTTCAGAATCCTTGGCCTCAACTGATTCACTACCTAGTCATTAGCCAAGATTTTCCTGTAAGATAAATTCTTCAGTCATTCAAGCATATATGTTTTGGGGAGCCATTTGTGAAACACATAAATTGCCTGGTACTGGGCTAGGCAGTAAGGCTTAATAATAAATAAAGCTTTTTTCCCTTGAAGAGGCTGGTGGAGAGAGTAAATATTAAATTGTGCTGCATGCACTGTGAGACCATCAAAATTAAGAAGACTGAAGGATCAGGATAGATTTTACAAAGCCATGGAGACCAGAGCAAACTCCTAATAAATCCCCTTTGAGTGGCCCAATCTCAATGAGCATGTGCATTCTTTTGGTAAATCTTTGGAGAGTAGGACAGGTGTTTCAGCTTGAATATGACCCCCTGGATAAGAGTCCAATGGCCAGACAGGAAGGGAAACTTTAGAAGAGGGGCTACATGAATAGACAGATAACTAGGCATTCCAGAAGATTCCTGCTTATCCTCCTATTTCATAGATGAGAAACTAGGGCCAGCTAGAGGAAAAGAACTTGAATTCAGGACTGGCATCCTGGAAAACAGCAACCCCTTTCCAGGTCCTAAGGATTCCTTCTGCCTTTAGAATGGAGCACTGCACTCTCTGAGCACAGAGGAAAACTGGGGGCTTCCAGGGACAGAAACCTTGATGCAGTCCATTCTGGACATTGAAAATGATAGCAGCTTGGCGTATATCAAACAGTGGATGAAGATGAAGAAGGAAAAGAAGAGGGAAGCGAAGGAAGGGAAAGGAGGAAGCTATATGTGTATCATGGACCAGACACTCTGCTAAGCTCAATAAGTGAATTGTCTCCTTTAATCATCATATCAGTCCTGTGTGCAAGGTGGATATTGGCCCCCGGCCTTTGCACATGAAGGCACTGGGGCTCAGGATAGTTCTTTATCTTGCCCAGGCTCACCCAACCAGTGGCGAGACCTAGGACCAACCTCACATGTATCAGACTCCTGAGTTTGTGCTCTAATAGGGCTTGCCTGGTGGCTCAGTGAAGAATCTGCCTGCCAATGCAGGAGACACTTGTTCGACCCCTCTGTAGGGAATATCCTCTAGAGGTGGAAATGGCAACCCATTCCAGTACTCTTGCCTGAAAAATTCCATGGACAGAAGAGCCTGGTGGGCTGCAGTCCATTGGGTGGCAAAGGGTCAGATATGGCTAAATAACAACAACAACTGCATTGACTGTAAGAGGAGAGTGCCCAGATGACATTGTATTTTGACCCATGTGGTGCTGTCCTTCCTGCTAAGTATTTTGAAGGGATGTGAAAGTTCCAGGTGTCACAATTTCTCACTTGAAACTTCACTTAATCTTCATCTCTCTCTAAGGTTATTATTGGAGAAGGCAATGGCAACCCACTCCAATACTCTTGCCTGGAAAATCCCATGGACGGAGGAGCCTGGTAGGCTGCAGTCCATGGGGTCACGAAGAGTTGGACATGACTGAGTGACTTCACTTTCACTCTTCACTTTCCTGAATTGGAGAAGGAAATGGCAACCCACTCCAGTGTTCTTGGCTGGAGAATCCCAGGGACGGGGGAGCCTGGTGGGCTGCCGTCTATGGGATCGCACAGAGTCGGACACTACTGAAGTGACTTAGCAGCAGCAGCAACAGCAGCAAAGTTATTATTATAAGTCCTGTTTTCACAGAACAGGAAACTAGGGAGCTCAAGCAAGTAGATTCAAGTCATCCAGCTTGTCAAGGACAGAGCCGATATTCAAACCAGATATTTAACTCCAAGTCTGAGCTATCTCTTTTACAACAGGAATTTCCATGCCATGGAAGAGAAGTCCTTGCAGGTATCTGAGGGCAACTCTAGCATGTCTCCCATTTCCAGCTTGAGATGGAGCCCAGAACCTAAGAATCTTACCAGCTTTATTTTTCCACCTACCTTCACATTCTTCTCTTGTGTTTTATCTTAGAGTCAGTTTTTAGGATTTGAATATCACCCTTAATTCAAGAACAAGATTCCCAGGCTCCACATGTCCTGCTAAAAACTCAACTTCATAGAGGTGTCTAGGCTATGCAATCTGTCTGCATAGCTTTTCCTTTGTAGAGAAAGATATCAGGAAAATGATGACTCTCTAATGGCAAAGGACAGGACAGGCACCTCTGTTATCATATGATAACCATCTGCTTAAGGAGTTAGAGCTACTAATTGGTCTCTCACCTTCAATATAAAAAATGTGCCTCCAACGTGGGGTTATTGTACAGTTCACCCATCAAAATCTACATTAAATGAAACTTCAAGCTGTGGCACAGACCACAACTTCTTTTTTTTTTTTTCCCCTCTGTCATGGAAATTGAAATGACTGCCAGGAAGACATGGAGAAAGCTTCTGCGACAGATGGAGGGATTTCTGAGGCCAGGAAAGTCTGTACTTTATATTTCTTAGGGCTAGTTTGAAGCACTCTCCAAAGAGCCAGACTGAAATGCTTTAGGAGGTCAGTCAGCGAGTTGCTAAATATAGTCTGACAGCTTTAGGATGTAATGATCAGATGAAATCCTTGTCCTCATGAAACTTACACTTTTCCATGTCTTTACCTGTCTATGTCAAGATGGATTCTGAGATAACGGTTAGATTTATAAATAGGAAGACAAAATGCTATTCACGTAGAATAATTTACAAAGTCTGTCCCCCTCCAAATAACTATTCTGTCAGCTTGCTATAGTGCATGAAATTTCATCATTAGAAAATCATTGCTGTTCTGAATTTTGAATTTAAAAATTATCCTTTACTGAAATGCACACATTCTTCAACGTGTATTTCTTTGTTTTTCTTCCCAGTACAGACTTCTTCTAGGTAGCAGTGGTGATGCAATTGGAAAGACACTTTAGGGAGGTAATGATAGTAAAAATGAAATGGTTCACAGTTTTGTTGAGGTTGGACCTTCACTCAGGATTGATAGGGAGCATGTTTTTTAGCTTCTAAGCCATGTTGTAGGGACACAGCTTCATGTAGAAAACCTTACGGGCCAGAGAGTTATTAATCTATATGAAGAAGATGCCAGTTTGCTTCTGTAATCAGGAGGGTCCAAGATCACTCCCTTTCATTCTCCATTGCTCCCTGAAAATCTGTAGAATTAACTATAGTCACAACTGCTGTGACCAACTAAGTAATCACCCTGCTAAAAGTATGTTCTTGTTTCTCCAGAGCCACTTGTCTAGTGGAAATCCATTTGCTACTTAGGTCTTCAGTTTTCTATTGTTGGACCAATGAGGGAGATGAAGATCACAGAAAAAAAAGACATAAAAATTTCTACCAAGCCACGACTAAAGTAATGAACAGCAAAGCTTGCCTGACCTCAGGATTGTTTGCTTCTATTTCTTCAAGTGACTTAAAGGCAATGACCTAATTTATGGGCTCTCATCCTGACACATTCCTAGTTGAAATGTCCTTCATCATCTTTTCTAATCATTTAAATCCCCCAGTGCCTTCCATGTGTAGAACAAGATTCATGTTCTCTGTAAAGCATTCCCTTTCCATTCTTGTCTACATAGTCCATACTGCTGACCTCTTATTGCTCTTAGCATCTCCTTAGACTGTTACCATTTTATTATTTTGCAGTATTATGTATCAAGTTCACAGGCATTCATTGTATCTCTCTAACCAACTGTAAGCCCCTTAAAGAGAGGAATGGTATCTTGTAGATTTCCTGTGCTTAATGAATCACGCTTAATGGCACTATAGCACTTTTTGCCCTGGAGGAGGGCATGGCAACCCACTCCAGTATTCTTGCCTGGAGAATTCCATGGACAGGGGAGCTTGGTGGGCTACAGTTCACAGGGTCGCAAAAAGTCAAACATAGCTGAAGTGACTGAGCATGCACGCATGAATAGCACTTTTTGAATTTAATTGAATCAACCCATTTATCCCCAATTCAGCTGTGATGCTAAGTTTCCAGCCTTGAGTTGGAATGAACAGTGTCAAAAGGAAAATATTAATGTTGATCAAGTCTTCAGTAGAACAGCTCCACTAGAAACCATAAATTCCCTCTAAAAATTGGATGGAGAATGTGCTTTGAATACATAACCCTGATCAGTGTGAGACACCAAGTGAAAAAAGGTGAAGTGTGATTTAGAGGAAAGAAAGAAAAAAATTTAAAAAGATTAGGGAATCTGGAAACTATATTTTGAGACTATAACCAAGAGAACAGTTAATCATCGTGTCTTTCCAAGACACGATGTCTTGTAGTAAAGGGTGCTTTTAGAGGAAAATCACTGAGACAGAGAAGAGGTTGTTGAGTTGATGATAAATGAGCTCCTGGAAATAACTGAGACAGAAGAACAGATCTAGAACTGGATAAACACAGTTGAAGAAATGAGAAAAATGGATTGGAGACCCCTGGTCTAGAGACTGGAAAATTTAGGGCACACTTTGGATTAAAAATTGTACAGAGCCAGCCAGGGTGTATCTTAAAGACTATCCCAGAGAGTTGTGCAGTTACCCACAGTATGCATGGGCCTTTGGAGGTCTTGACTCCATTTCTTGTTCAAGAAGGAAGTGGAGAATCTCAAGGGGTGGGATGTGAGGGAAATGAGACTGTTGAGAGTTTATTTCAGTCAAGGGTTGATTATCAGCTTCCATGACCCATGTTAAGGCTCTAGTTCATCAATCCCAGTGGGGCAGGTTGTCCCTTGGCTAAAGACAAGATTGGGCTTTGGAAAAGAAAGGGCAAGTGAAGAACAAATCTTTGCCCCTCCACTCCCCAAGTCATTCCATAAGCATTCAAGAGTTTGGTTGTCCCTACAGGGTGTGTCAAATGGATTACTTCTTTTCGGTTGTATTTACCTGTCCTGAAGTTTGCTTGTTTCTAAGGATGAGATTTGTTCTTCCTGCTGGAAAGAAAATGGTCTGAACTTGGGAAAGGTACAGGAGTCCAGGTAATGCTTTCATTCTCTCTCTGGGGCTGATTCCTACCCATGTCCTTGGGCAAGACACTCTGCTTTCCCATCTCTAAAATGGGATAATAACTGCTTTAACAGAGATATCATGGGAATATATCTATTTGCCAGGCCTCTCCCTTTGAAGTCTACAAGGATGTATTATCATTGCTATAACCACCCTAACCCTCTCCCTTTGAAGACACAGGCATAAACCTGGAAGCATCTCAAATACATTTAATTGAGTCCATTTTTCACCCAGCAGAATTATAAGAAGGAGGACAAAAACATTTGAGTAGGAAGAGGTGACCATGTGGGTGGAAGAAGCATAAAATGGTAAGGGAAGATCTTTACAATCCTAAAGATAGTCAGAAGCCCAGTAATAATGATGTTAATCAGGAGCACCGCCTGACTGTTGTTTTTTTTCAATATAAAGACCCTCCGGAGGGTGTTGTAAACATCAATGAAAAATGCGAGTTGCCTTTGGGGCTGGAAGCTGAATTCAGAGGCACAGTTTACAGGTGGGGAAAAGGAGCCACTATCAGAAGTCAAATGAGGAGTGAAAAGAGGGAGAAATTTGCCTCCTCGGGCAGGTTTCAGGTTTGTAGCCCACACATCCTACTTTAGTGACAAAACGGTAATTCCAAAGCGAGTTCCAACTTTCAGCTGCAAGCCTTTATTATTCAAGATTCAACCTCAGTGCAAAACCTGTGGGTGATATTTCCCTCTTTCTCTCTCTCTCTTTTTTTTCTTTTTACTCTTTCTGGACTGATTCTATTAATTTCCCCCAATGGCACGTGCAGCCCGGCACTGACGCTGCCATTGATGATCTTCTTATTCATCTTGTAGCAGAGAGGCCATTTGGATGAATATATGTTCCCCATTTTCTTTGCATTATAAATTCAGTGTTGTGGGAAAAGGAGCGAAATGTAATGGCAAGGCCTCCACAGAGAAATGTCCCTATTTGAGAAGAGGAGTTTTATAGGGGGGAACAATTGACAGCCTCTCAGTACAGTGGGCACATTTTTCTGTACAACTGCATCACCACTAATGATAAATGATGAATGTTTGATAGCTGGCTCCGTTGTCTGACAGCTACAGTTTTGGCCAGAGGGCCGTGGCAGGCTTTAGACTTCTGTTCAAAATGAGTTAAACATATTAGGCATTATGAAGGCTTGGAAGCCTCGAGAATGAATGCTGAAATGAGTGATCCGGGTAGGCTCCTGGGTACACAACTTGCAAAGCAGATGTCATTCTAATAATGTGTGATATAGAACATGCCTGGCCTAAACCCTGCTGGATGAAATATGAAGCCCCGTTGGTGATATTTAATACCATTTTATGAGGTGCCATCTTATAAAGACAATGCCCGCCGTATGTGGAATGCTTAAGGTATTTTGCCAAAGGCACGGGGAGGTATCTGGAGTAAGTAGAATTTTTATTATTTTATAAGCCTTTACTTTGTAATATTTCTGTTTCCACATTATTGTGGGGGCTTGCTGCCCTAACCCTTCATCGAGTGAATTTGAGGAGCGGCTTGCTGGTAGATTGACAGATAGCCCTTGATGCTTCTGGAAGAAAAGGTTGGTAGCTCCTACCTAAATGCATGCTTCAGAAAGCCCTCAAGGAGGAAATATAGCTTTGCTACAAGCATTCTTTGAGCAGGGACTTTGAGGCCAGCATACAAAAATATTGCCATTTTTCAAGTGGACCATTTCAAGGGTAATAGATTAGTGTGCAGTGCAGCTGCCCAGACTCATTTCCTGCCTCCTCTAGGCATCAGCTTCTGATGCTGTGGACCCACCAAACCTGCCGATTTTGGGGTCCCTTTTAGGCCATTCTAAGGTTGATCAGGCTTGTGAATCTTAACCACAGCATCCATGTGGATCTTGCTGCCCCTGAACTCCTAGAAAATCTAAGCTTATGAACAGCGATGGCCCAGGGCTGGAAGTGATTCTTAGGACTGCAATGTGTGGTGCAGAGAGAGGAAGGTCATTGTTGAAGATCATGAAGTGATAATAAGAGTAGCAAACTTAAAATGCAGCATACTCTACATTTGTTTTCTAACTGCATTCACAGTTACAACTCACATACCCCATAAGGCATTCTAGAAGTTGTGCTAAGTACTAAGTCACTTCAGTTGTGTCTGACTCTTTGCAACTCTATGGACCGTAGCTCGCCAGGCTCCTCTGTTTGTGGGATTCTCCAGGCAAGAATATTGGAGTGGGTTGCCATTTCCTCCTCCAGGGGATCTTCCCAACCCAAGAACTGAACCCGCATTGGCAGGCAGGTTCTTTACAACTAGCGTCACCTTAAGAACCACGTATTTGACTAGACTCAGGACACTTAAGAAAACCACCACATGTTACATTTCTGAAGCAGTGTTTGTTCCCCTCATCCTGATGTTCTGCTGCTGCTGCTGCTAAGGCGTTTCAGTCGTGTCCGACTCTGTGTGACCCCATAGACAGCAGCCCACCAGGCTCCCCGTCCCTGGGACTCTCCAGGCAAGAACACTGGAGTGGGTTGCCATTTCCTTCTCCAATGCATGAAAGTGGAAAGTGAAAGTGAAGTCGCTCGGTCGTGTCCAGATCTTCGCGACTCTATGGACTGTAGCCTACCAGGCTCCTCCGTCCATGGGGTTTTCCAGGCAAGAGTACTGGAGTGGGTTGCCATTTCCTTCTCTGTCTGATGTTCTGGGAAGTGCCATTTGTTGAAGGATCTTTTAGAGAAGGGTCTCATATTCATTATTAATTAATGATAAAAAGAGGTAAAGTTTAAAATTTTTTTCTTTCTTTCTTTTTGGTGGCAGGGCTTGTCAGATGTTATTTCCTCCTACCAGGGCTTGAGTCCACACTCTCTCCAGTGAAAGCTTGGAGTCTCAACCATTGGCTGCCGGGGAATTCCCTATTTTTTTTTTTTTAATAAAGGAATTCTTTCATTTTTTTGAGAGCTTGGAGTAATAGAAACTGGATCAATGAAACAACTTCTCAGCACATCTGCAAAGTAACATAACCAAGGTTATGGTTATGTTAACCAATGTAACATAACCAATTCTGAATTACTTCAGAATTCAGGACTAGTTCTTTGGACAGATCTCTGGCTCACAGCCTGTGAGATTTAGCAGTGTCCACTGTCAACTGTAAATGGTCTGGATGATACCCACAGCCTGCTGTATGTGTGTGGCTAGGAAGACTACTCTTTCACATGCAATTCCCTTTCTGCCACCATCAGTGACACCATATGCTAACACACAGGCTGATGGGTTTGTTTTCCAATTGGTTTATGTATATATTTTCTGTTATTGTGTGATTTAGTTGAATATTTAGTAATTAATAAAATAGGACTGCAAAAAGCAGGGAGTTGTTCCTCTGTTATTGAAATGTATGCTTTGGGATCATTTGATGAAAGCAAGACACTGAAAAAAGAAGTATGCTGTTGAATTAGGCATGTGGAAGACATCTGCAAAGGATTGGGGGAAGATCATAAAAATTAAGAGCACTTTACATTCATATTGCTTTGCAAGTGTTTTAGTTCTTACCCCACCGTAAAGAAACAAATTTGAAATTGTAGCTGATGGGTGCCATTGGTATGGTTTATGCAAGAAAGATGACTTGAACTCCAAATAGCTGATTCAAAGACAAAGCTTTAGCCTAGATGAGAAAATTATCTACTTTTATAAGTTTTAAGCTAAAATAAATATTTTAATCCTATAAAGATGATTTTTGCAGTTCACACTTTAACAGACTTTTCCTTTCATCATCCCACTCTAGGTCCTCATTGAAGAGACCCTGATCTGTTTGAGTTCAAACTGTTGAAGAAATGCCAGGCATAATGATTACCTTCTTCAATGAGGTGAAGTTTTACTCCTATCTTTAGGTAAATAAAGGAAACTGGAAAAGTTTGGTATGAGAAATGGAAGGACAGTGTTACAGAGTAGGAGCAAGAACGTAAGATTTGGAACTTGATGACCCAGCTCTGTTACTTAGTACAAATAACCTTGAGGAGGTACGTCACTTAACCTTTCTGGACCTATTTCCTCATCTATAAAATGAAGATCATAATTTTCTTCTCTATCTACCTTGCATCATTGCTCTGGCTAGCAAAAGCTATAATGTGAAACCTTTTAAACATCATCTATGACTATGAGTCACCCCTGTGGCTGCTACTAATGCCACTTTTACCACTGCCGTTCCTACTGCTATAGCTACTGCCCGGCACCCAGTTATTCGTACTAGGGGCTAAGGCAACTAGGGAGAGTGGGTACTGGTTCTCCTCAATCCCCCTGATCTTTTCTGCAAGAACAGCTTTGCTGAAGAGAAGGGGGAGTGTTTGATTATGGTTTGGAAGGCCATTTCCTAGTTTCCTCCTTGCCAGTCACCCCACGTGGGACTCTGGAGAAGGCATCTCAGCTCTTACTTGTGTGAAATGAGGGGGATGCTACTAATTAGCAGTTTCAAGCAGTTTTTCTTTAGGACCTAGGTATCTGCTTCCATCCCATCATTAAGTTAAGTCGCTCGCTCAGTCATGTCTGACTCTTTGCGACCCAGTGGACTGTAGCCCACCAGGCTCCTCCATCCATGGGATTCTCCTGGCAAGAATATTGGAGTGGGTTGCCATTTCCTTCTTCAGGGGATCTTCCCAACCCAGGGATCGAACCCAGGTCTCCTGCATTGCAGACAGATGCTTTAACCTTTGAGCCACCAGGTAAGCCCCAATAATCCCATCATTATTTCATTATTATGTGATTTTATATAATATTTCTATGTAAAATGTTGTTTAAAGATGAAAATAAGTTACTATTAAAAGGGACTTAACAATCCACTGGGTTAGAGGTCCGTAATGTCTCTTTTGGGTATGAAACTTTTCCATTGGTCATTCTGTTAATAATTATGATCCCCATACCCTGATTCTCAGATGCTGTGGTTACTTAATTTCCAACTCGATCACCAGAGCCAACAAGAACAAATTGTCCAAGCAATTAAGTATTTTGCATATGTGTAAGTGCCAGCTTTCAGCATGTGGTCTGGCCCTTCCTTTGTGGACAATGGCAGGCTCAAAGTCCATATGACAATATTTTCTATGCCAGACCTCCGGTCTGTCCTTTAAATGGGACCTGATACCCCCTCACACTTCTCAAGAAAAGTCAAGGGATTGGCAGATTGATGATTATCTATCATTTTAAACTAAGGTGTTCTGAAGGTCTGTAGGCCCCTCCCCCAAATATAGGCATTAAAGGAAAAGAATGAGTGACTGCTATGAATCCCTTATTTAAGTCTCTTCGTATAAAATCCTGATTGATCGTTCTTTAACTGTATATATCTTGATAAATCAATTAGGGGAGAAATTGCTGAGGAACAGAGAAGTTGTGATTAGATGTTATCATAAGATCTAGACTTTGCCACAGAAAAAGTATTAAAAGGAATCAGATTACTTCTCTCTTTCCAACCCTTTGCTGGAAGGTTCTAAGACTGTTTCTCCAAAGCATTCACTATAGGCTGTGATCAAGGCCCTTCTGTTGCAAGCCCCACTTCCTGATGAGCCCCTTGTGACTCTGAGTACAAAATTTCTATGTCCATTGAAGACTCCCTCACCTAGAGTGGGTCACAATTTGATTACTTGGTGTGGGGAATTAGGGGGTACTGAAACTTCTTGATTGGACTCTTTCTCTTGAGTCCCATAATATCCAGCTCATTGTGATCAAAAGAATCTTACTGAGGCCAGAGAAGTGAAGCATCCCTAATTTTCATAGGTTTCTGAAACAATTTTTTTTTTATTGGAATATAATTGTTTACAAAGTGGTGTTGGTTTCTGCTGTACAACAATGTGATCAGCCATATGTATACACATGTCCCCTCTTTCTTGAGCCCCCCTCCCCTCTACACCATCCCACTGCTCTAGGTCATCACTGAGCACTGAGCTGAACTCCCTGTGCTATGTAGTAGCTTCCCCCCAGCTACTGAGTGCTGATACCAACAGGCTCATGGTTCTCAATTATGTTTTGTGAATGTTCACCAAGGATATAGGAGACTCCTCATTCTGATCTGCATTTGTAGTGAAAAAGGAAGTTTTGCTCTATTGCTGGCCAGTATAGAGGTCCCATTTTTCCTACAGTAGGGTACAGATTTTTGCCAGAAGGGTCAGATACCTGAATGAGTGAGGTAAACAATATTTTGGTTGTTGGATGGTTATGACAGGTACCACGTACATGGTTATTATTTTCAATGCTTTAGAATTCACTACTTAATTTTTGGAATAATTAATTTATGGAACATAACTGTATGAGATACATACCATTGCCAGTACTTAGGAGTTACAGATATCTATCTTTTGTTGTTGTTCAGCCGCCCAGTTGTGTCCTACTCTTTGTGACCCAATGGACTGCAGCACTCCAGGCCTCTCTGTCCCTCACCATCTCCTGAAGTTTGCCCAAGTTCATGTCCACTGAAATGGTGATGCTATCCAGCCATATCATCCTCTAATGCCTTCTTCACCTTCTGCCTTCAATCCTTCCCAGCATCAGAGACTTTTCTAATGAGTCAGTTCTTAGCATCTGATGGCCAAAATACTGGAGTTTCAGCTTCAGGTTGATTTTCCTTAAAAGATTGACTGTTTGATCTCCTTGCTGTCCAAGGGACTCTCAGGAGTTCCTATCTAGGAACATATAAATAAGAACAAAAAGAATTTCTCCTGAGGGTTAATCTCTAAAGTCAACATCCACTGGGTCAGAGCATAGACAAGTAAAACCTCCTCTTTAGACAAATGATGGAATGAATTTCTTCTTCAAAAACACCTGGCTTCAAATCAAGTCACTAAAGTGGCAGAGCTGTATAAATAAATGTTTACCAGAGAAGGGACTAATCAAATATAAAGGTAGAAAAAGAGGAGGATCCCAGCTGTAAACCATGGCTCATCAAATTGCCATCCAGGGTAGAAGGAGTCTGAGTTTGTTAATGTCATGCTGTGGGCAAAATAGATATGTTAGGTGATGCCATCTACATGCCACACATATAACTGATTTTTCTTGTTCTGTCTTATGCAAACTTCTGATGAGAGTTCACCTAACCATGAGGCTCTAGCCTTGGGAAGAATACTACCTGGGCAGTCATACTCGAGGATTTTGGTCTAAGTGAGAGTAATATTTCTCACTATAAGCGAATAAATGAACACTTAGGTTTTATAATTCTCTTGAGCTTGTCTTGCATGAGTCAGCTAGTAAAAGATGGACTGTTCTTGGTGCTGACAAATCAGCTTCCAAATGGTGTCAGAAATTCAGATTAGACCTTAATTAACCATGGATGTAGTTGCCTGTAGGCTTCCAGGTGGCTCATTGGTAAAGAATCTGCCTGTCAATGCAGGAGCCACAGGGGATATGGGTTGGGAAGAGTCCCTGGAGGAGGAAATGGCAACCCACTCCAGTATTCTTGCCACAAAAATCCCATGGACAGAGGATGGGGTTGCAAAGAGTCAGATGTGACTGAGCACACACACAGCTGCCTGTGTCCATCAGAGTAAATACATCAGCAAAGTGAATATGGCCCTGGGAGGCCTCATGGCAGACAGCTTTTTGGCCCTCTCATGTAGGCATACCCTTCTGAATATCTGCATTGTGACACCATTTTCTCTAATTGGACAGGGGGCAAAAGACAAAAGAACTATTGAGCACTCAAGTCTATAGTTTAACATCTTCAGTTTTGTTATTTGTCTTGCTTGGACCTTGAACACTGGGTCTAGCCTTGGGTTTGCCTTTTCTTTTTCTTTCTTTCTTTTTTTTTAATTTGAGAGTTTTATTGAGGTTTAATTGTCATATAAACCCACTAAGCTCTTAGGCAACCACTGATGGGCTTTCATCCCTAGCCCCTTGTCTTTTTTTTGTTTATTTTGTTGAAGCATGGTTGATTTACAATGTTATGCTAATTTCTACTGTACAGCAAAGTAACTCTGTTTTATATATAAATACATACTTTTCATATTCTTTTCTATTATGGTTTTCACAAAATGTTCAATATAGTTTCCCCTTCTATACAGTAGGACCTGTCATTTAATCATTCTATATAGAATAGTTTGCATCTGCTAATCTCAAACTCCCAATCCATCCCTCCCCAAACCCTCTTCTTTTGGCAATCAAATTCTGTTCTCTACACCTATGAGTCTGTTTCTGGTTCACAGATAAGTTCACTGGTGTCATTTTAGATTCCACATATATCATATGGTATTTGTCTTTCTGTTTCTTCATTTAGTATGATAATTTCTAGATCCATACATGTTGTTACAAATGGCCATATTCCATTCTTTTTTTGTGCCTAGCCTTGTCTTTTTATTTTTTTTTTTTTTTGTTTTTTTTTTTTTTTTTTTTTTTTGTTTTTTTGTTTTTTTTTTTTTTTTAATTTTATTTTATTTTTAAACTTTACATAACTGTATTAGATTTGCCAAATATCAAAATGAATCCGCCACAGGTTTACATGTGTTCCCCATCCTGAACCCTCCTCCCTCCTCCCTCCCCATTCCATCCCTCTGGGTCGTCCCAGTGCACCAGCCCCAAGCATCCAGTATCGTGCATCGAACCTGGACTGGCAACTCATTTCATACATGATATTTACATGTTTCAATGCCATTCTCCCAAATCTTCCCACCCTCTCCCTCTCCCACAGAGTCCATAAGACTGTTCTATACATCAGTGTCTCTTTTGCTGTCTCGTACACAGGGTTATTGTTACCATCTTTCTAAATTCCATATATATGCGTTAGTATACTGTATTGGTGTTTTTCTTTCTGGCTTACTTCACTCTGTATAATAGGCTCCAGTTTCATCCACCTCATTAGAACTGATTCAAATGTATTCTTTTTAATGGCTGAATAATACTCCATTGTGTATATGTACCACAGCTTTCTTATCCATTCATCTGCTGATGGACATCTAGGTTGCTTCCATGTCCTGGCTATTATAAAGAGTGCTGCGATGAACATTGGGGTACTCGTGTCTCTTTCCCTTCTGGTTTTCTCAGTGTGTATGCCCAGCAGTGGGATTGCTGGATCATAAGGCATGTCTATTTCCAGTTTTTTAAGGAATCTCCACACTGTTCTCCATAGTGGCTGCACTAGTTTGCATTCCCACCAACAGTGTAAGAGGGTTCCCTTTTCTCCACACCCTCTCCAGCATTTATTACTTGTAGACTTTTGGATTGCAGCCATTCTGACTGGTGTGAAATGGTACCTCATAGTGGTTTTGATTTGCATTTCTCTGATAATGAGTGATGTTGAGCATCTTTTCATGTGTTTGTTAGCCATCTTTATGTCTTCTTTGGAGAAATGTCTATTTAGTTCTTTGGCCCATTTTTTGATTGGGTCATTTATTTTTCTGGAGTTGAGCTGTAGGAGTTGCTTGTATATTCTCGAGATTAGTTGTTTGTCAGTTGCTTCATTTGCTATTATCTTCTCCCATTCTGAAGGCTGTCTTTTCACCTTGCTAATAGTTTCCTTTGATGTGCAGAAGCTTTTAAGGTTAATTAGGTCCCATTTGTTTATTTTTGCTTTTATTTCCAATATTCTGGGAGGTGGGTCATAGAGGATCCTGCTGTGATGTATGTCAGAGAGTGTTTTGCCTATGTTCTCCTCTAGGAGTTTTATAGTTTCTGGTCTTACGTTTAGATCTTTAATCCATTTTGAGTTTATTTTTGTGTATGGTGTTAGAAAGTGTTCTAGTTTCATTCTTTTACAAGTGGTTGACCAGATTTTCCAGCACCACTTGTTAAAGAGATTGTCTTTAATCCATTGTATATTCTTGCCTCCTTTGTCGAAGATAAGGTGTCCATATGTGCGTGGATTTATCTCTGGGCTTTCTATTTTGTTCCATTGATCTATATTTCTGTCTTTGTGCCAGTACCATACTGTCTTGATAACTGTAGCCTTGTCTTTTTAAAACAACCTCTTGTTTGTACTAGTAACTAAGAACCTCTTATTACCATCTTCAAACCAGTTGCCTACATCAACTTTTCAAGCTCTGTTGGAGACTAGTGCCTGCATTTCACTTCTTACTGGAAGAATTTCCTATTAAAAAGGACATCCTTGTCTGAGCTGTGTTCTGTAGTGTGCTGCTATGATCATGGTATTTCACCTTCCTGTGGGACTGTCTACCTATGAACCCTCTTGTGTCCTGATACCAACCCACCATCAACTAGTTTCCAACTTTATTGGCTACCAGGCTCTGCAAGGCAAATAACTTTGTACTGCCATTGCTCCACTATAATGATAATCTCTGGTGTCCACTTGGCTACATGTCTTTCTTGCCTGCTCCTGGAAATGTCCCTGAACAGTTGCTTGAAGCCACTGGTTTAACTAGTTTTTGGCTTTTGGTGATTCTACAACTAATCTGTATCATCATCAGTTCACTACAGTACTCCCAAGAAAGCTTTTAATACTAAAATTAAGCCAAGCTTATTTTGATTATTTCCTGATTCAGAAAGCTCCTTAGAATCACAGAGTATCTTAGTGCACCATTATGGATACCATTGGCCTGCAGGTAGGTTAAATTGTTTTACTGGTTAGTAGCAAATTCTGGGTTATGGAAAAAAGGATAAATTGTGATAGTGACTAGATTCCAGCTGATAAGAAGAGTCAAGGAAAGAAAGTCATTGCAAGAGCCATGGGTCAATTTTCAGCATGTTACCATGATTTCTATCTAGTGTTTGAATACTGAATTTTTTTTTTTAGGGGAAGAAACTCAAAAGGGCAAAAGGTAATTCCGGCTTCTGAAATTACTCTAAAAAAAATACCTGCTTGATTATTCTAGTCCCAGCAACACTCCTGGAACTTTGATGCTTCCCTCACTGGTGACAGTGGGTCTGTTTCAGGTATACCACTTAGTCAGCTCATTAGGATTGGGATGATGGGAGAAATGCTCTTCTCTGAAGAACCTGAAATTGCATGGCTTGTAGCTAGTTATAAAGGTGGCACTGTGATAAAGAATCTGCCTGCAATGCAGGAAACGAAGGAGAAGAG